>NW_026652283.1:108518110-108651418 GCF_009828535.3 Hylobates moloch
TGAGACGGAGTCTCGCTCTGTCGCCCAGGCTGGAGTGCAGTGGCGCAATCTCGGCTCACTGCAAGCTCCGCCTCCCGGGTTCACGCCATTCTCCTGCCTCAGCCTCTCCGAGTAGCTGGGACTACAGGCGCCCGCCACCACGCCCGGCTAATTTTTTGTATTTTTTAGTAGAGACGGGGTTTCACCGTGGTCTCGATCTCCTGACCTCATGATCCGCCCGCCTCGGCCTCCCAAAGTGCTGGGATTACAAGCGTGAGCCACCGCGCCCGGCCGCGACTTTTCAATTTCATTTCCAAGTTATCCAAAATGAATTAGGACTTCATATTTAACTGTCAATATGAAATCCCAACTCCCAAAATATGGGTTGGATTTTAAGAATAAAGAAAATACAAAGTGGTAAAAGTCAGGTTCTTTTAGAACCCTCCAGTTTAATACAGTATTCTGGAGGCAGAGATACTCATTATGCTGTGCAAGGCTGTCTGATTCTTAGACAATCCCTTAAGTAAAGTTGTTTTGTTTTACTTTGTTGTGTGACAGTTTGTTGATAATTTAAAGACATCACGTTTCTCTTGAGAGAAAAAAAAACATCAATAGTTCTAATAAAACATACTAAATAGATCCAGATTTTTAAATTCACTACATACGGCTATGCAAGGTCATGGTATCTTTGAAAAGCAAGCAAAGTGATGATTCAGTGTTACCAATAATGTGCAACTGATTAAAATGAAATTATTGGATTCTAAGCATGGGATGTATCACCATGACATTTCCCATTAATCTTTTTTCAGCTTTGAGATTAAACTATGAAGGAGTCTTCTGATCCGAGATAACCAGATTGACATCCCATTTACCATGAAGACAAACATATTGCTATCATCAATGGAACATGAACACCAATGCCAATCAGAGAAGAATTTCTGTTTTTGATGCTGTTTATGTGAGCAGAAAGGTAAAGGAAGGTTGAATTAAAGAGCCAAATTTCCCTCTTAAAAACTCTCATTCACAAAAAGAGTAATAAAAAGTTATATGGGAGACAGCATATTACCCTGTCAAAATGCAGTAATTATCTCCCCTGCACTCCAGACATAAATCTAACTGCATATTTTTCATGACTTACAGGCTTGTCAAAATTAATACATCTAAAACTCAAATTTTAAATTTCTCCTTTTAAAATTTGTTTCTTCCTAGGGTTACTTATGTGAATAAATGGCACCATGAACCATCCGTTGCTTAAGTCAAAAACCTAGGTGCCATCTTTAATTTCACTGTTTCTCATACGTGTTACCAAATTCATTAGGTTCTGTTTGTTTTACTTCCAAAATATTTCTCAAATTTTTTTTCTATTCCATTATCATTATCCTTGTCCAGCGTTATCTCTCACCTGGACAACTGCAAAGGTTTAGCACATCTCCCAACATGCATTGTGATCCTTTCACATCCACCTCCATAGAGCAGCCAGAGTAATCTTATTTATTAATAAAACTGTAAGCCACGGAATTGCTTTAAAAGGTTTTCATTGCTCTTGCAAGTACTCCTTGTTCTCACCCAAGGCCTCATAATCCATCATCTTTTTTTTTTTTTTTTTTTTCTGATAGTAGGAGGAAACTAAGAAACCCAAATGTTGAGAAAATTAAGTAGTGGTCTGCAGAGGCCTAGCTACCAGTGTTCTCTGATGAGCTCCAGTTCTTTGAAATGCTGAGAAAGTTAATTATGGAGGATTTCCTGATGGAGAAACTAATCTGTGGGAAGATGGTATGGCACAGTATGGCAAGGACTTTCAACCGGCTGAAGCAAACTTCAAGGAACCTTAAGCATGGAAGATTTACGGATGAAAAGACCCTAGTCCCTCAAAACGTCATTCTAGGCTCACTCCAAGATTTACATTCTGATCTATTCACTTTTTGCTACCAATTTTCATCCATGCTGTTATCTACCTAATGTCTAGAAGGTTATTAGAAAACTGCCTGATTTCTAGAAATCTGAGGGGGAAAAATAGATTTCAGAAACAAAATTACAAATGACTTCTCTTTGTTTAAATTAGGGCAAGAGCCACAGGAATAAACAGACAACCTGACAATACCCTTTCAGAGCAAGGTATCTAGAGATGGGACCAGAGCTAACAGATCAAGGTACCTGTACTTGAACATTCCCACACACAGTTCTTGGCCATCTAATTCAAAATATTCCCTTATAAATATTTCATAAAGGCTTTTAAACACAAATGCTCCTTCTGGTGAACCTGTATCAACAAGGACAAAGTGAATCTGTTTGTAGTCACTTCCTTTGGCCATTTTAACTTCCCTAATAGCAAATGGAATTTTTTTTTCCTATTTATATAAAGTTGGGGGAGGAAAGGTTTTCAATAACAATTCAAATGTCAAAGTTACAGATGCCTCAAATATATCAACTGAGTGGGTCTATTTACCATGTCAAACAATGAATTTCTCATCTGTCTGTGGCAAGGGAAATTTAAGTCTCTGGATACTAAAATTGCTTTGTTCCACAAGAGTCAAGATAACTATTAAATTAATTTACGTTTTTCTCATGAATATTTTATAGCTGCCTTTGTAGGACATCTAGATTTTGAAGTACATTTTCTTATTAAACTCACATTAATTTTAATCTTAAAACATTTTAAGATCAAATGTATATGTTATTTAAATGTTTTCCCTGTCATAATCTCATCATCAGTACAAATAGACGTTGTCATGGCTTAATGTCATCTGTCAGGTTAGTAAAGCCTACATAAAGAAGATTTCCTTTTCTCAGTGTAAAAAATTTAGGTTTATATGTTTCTAATAATCAAAGTACAGGTTTCTTTCAAAATATTTGTGACTTAAATGGATTGAACTAATCTATGGGAAAATTTGATTAGTTATTTTAAAACTCAATTATATTGTACTTTCAAGGCACAATGTGGATAATTTCACAGTGTCTTGAATTATGAAATAATTTGAAAGGCTCATTCATTATTTTGGGACAAAACACAGCTCAAAAGAAGTATATATTTTACATTATTGAAGTTGAATTAAACACAAATTCTGAGTCTGGGAGTGGAAAATATAGATCATAAAGTTAGACCCGTGTTTTTCATCTGGAGGCAATTTTGTCTGCACCCTTCTACCCCGGGATATTTGGCAATGCCTGGAGACATTTTTGATGGGTACAACTGTGATGGGGGAGAAGGGGGTTGCTGTTAGAATCTGTTGGGTAAAGGTTAGCAATACTGACAAACATCCCTCGATGCACAGGACAGCCCTTACAACTTAGAATTTTCTAGTCCAAAACATCAATAGTTCCAAGGTTGAGAAACCCCAAGTTAAACAAATCAGGAGAATTGAACTAAAATGGAGGGGGATGAGAAGTCTATCTCATAAGTAGACAGCTCTCGGAGGAGTACCATATAGGCCTTAAGTATGAAATCAAGCCAGAACTTGATTTCAAATTCATGAAGTTAACAATAAGATGCCAAGGATGAAATAATGCAGTGGAAATTGTGAAGAAAAATGAAAATTATTTGGCAACCACATTCACAAACTTTTACCTTCACAACAAAGCTGCAGTATAAAAAAGCATCCTTCTCTTTATCAGTATTATCTCCATCATCATCAACATCATCATCATCTCCAAATAAGGATTGAGGAAATTAAACCTGAGAGAAGCCAAAAGTTCTGCTGTGGGTAAAATGGTATCAAACAGCATCATGCTACAGAGAAATCTTTTGTGAAGAGTCAATTGCTGGGGCAAAGTTCATTGCCATAAGAAATTGCCACAGCCACCCCAACCTTCAGCAACCACCACCCTGATGATTCAGCAGTTATCCACATTAAGGCAAGACTCTCCACCACCAAAAATATTACAACTTGCTGAAGGCTCAGATGATCACTCGCATTTTTTAGCAGTATTTTTAATTAAGTTATTAAGCGTGCAATAACACACTTAGAAACAATGTTTAGACACAATGCTATTGCACACTTAATAACTGTAAACTGTATACCGTAAACATGGACTTGGAAGCCAAAAACTTTGTGTGACTCGCTTTATTGTGATATTCACCTTACTGGGATGGCCTGGAACCAAACCTGAATTATCTACTAGATATGCCTGTACTGACTGTGAGAAGGAGCTCTCTGAGAGAAGTAGCTTGTAACCAATAAAACAGGTGTATTTATATTGACTCCTCATTCAGAGGAACTCTTCTGACATATCCGGCTGATTTCCTTTGTAGCAACTATTTTCTGTGTTTCCTAGCTAATAGAATCCTAACTTCATTTTGAATGGCAATATGCTCAGCTCCAAGAGGTGAATTAAGACAGGTCTAGTTCATTACAGCAATCCTATCTCCCTTAAACAGTAGCATGTAGCCTAGTCCTGACCAGCGACCCATAAGGAAAAGTCTACTGGAGGGAGGAGCTTCTAGGCCATGTTATCTTGCATGGTTTAAAAAGAAATAGAGATGCAAGCATTAGAAAGCTCTTTTGTTTCCTTCAATGTTTCCTTACATTGTATAATATGAGTAATGATACAATGTCTGGAACTATGCAGATGGAACGATGCTGAATTAATGCAATGTCTGATTATCTGTCAATGGTGAGGCAAAACAGCTTGAGGGCCAAAGTTAACATTATGAGAATGGGAAGGTAAAAAGATAAGTCTCTGATGGAATTATTGAGTTTGCTAACCAATCCTGGAACCACTACATCCAGTGTTTGTCAGATTTTTGATTACTTACATTCAAAGTATCCTAACAAATAATACACCCATATGCCAATTGTACTTGTGCCCTCTAGAGATTCAGTAGCCTGTTTTCATATGAATTAAGCATATCTCCATTTCTTTTATAAAAGCATCTAATTTTAATTAATGGAAGAAAGAGGACCTAGGTCATGAAACATTGGAAAGGTAACATCTGCTGCAAAAATCAGAAATAATATGACATTGCTCTTCTCACTTCTGTATTTGTGAGTCCTGATTCCTCTTCCTGGAAAACTTTTTCTTCCTTGTCTATCTGTTCAACTTCTACTCATCCTCTGTCTCTCAGCTAGAGATTTGCTTCTGTGAAATCTTTTCCTAAGCAGAATTAGATAACTTCACCTTTGTGCTCCTATATATGTTAAATAGAACTTTTATTTTGACAGCAAGAGGCAGAAAACATATTCAAACTGGTTTAAGCAAAATGATACACCAGAGGCTCACATGACTGTGAAGTCCAAGGAGAGAACCAGTTTTACTGAAAGACTTAATGAGGTTGTCAGGATTTAATCTCAATCTTTCCACCTCTCCTTTCTCTTGACCACCGTGTCGGTCTGTTCTAAGTCAGGTTCTTTCTTCATGTGCAAAGATGGATTCAGGAAACTCCCACATACACCAGAGGAAAAGTAAATATTCTCTTTACAACTTCTGTAAAAGTCCCAGGACTTAATATCATTAACCTGGCCTGGATCATGTGCTCATAGTACAGACACAGCATATGAAGTACACTGATTTGTTTAGTACTAAAGTTGGGATGGGGGACAGTCCCACACAAATCCTCTGCAATGAAAAAAGAAAAAGGATCAATCTCACAGGGGAATTTCTGCAAATGGGAGAATAGATGACGGCAGGAAGAAACCATGTCCCCCACATATACCAAACACCTTGCATATATACCACATTCATTAATTCAAAAACATATGTTGACTGTTTATTAGTTCCCAGCACCATTCTATATAGATATCTTTTTGCTAATTTCTCTCTCCACTAAGGTGCATCCTCAAAGGCAAAGACAATGGCTAATTTAAGGCAAGTTAAATTCCTTCTTATAGCATAAGACACATTGTTTTCCTATTGTCTTTTGAGTATTTGTCACCTTATACCAATCTATGAAATTCTCAAAAGCTGAGATCTTATTTTTCTCCTCTTTCCATCCTCAAAAACGACTACAGTGCCAGGTTGGCACATAGTATTTGCTCACTAAATCTTTATTGAAGGTATTAGTGCTCAAGTACTCTGAGTAGAATGTGAGTTGTAGCTGCTAGTCAATAAGTGAACTTCCATGTTAATCTTCAAATAACGCCCAATATGCATGTTCCAGATTTTGTAGACTTCCAGCAGAAAAAGAGATTCTGGATAGTATAAAGTCAAAAAACTAAGCACAGTTTAAAGTGGCCACCCACACAAGAAGAGAGAGGGTGTAAAGTAGAGATATCATGGATGTAAAGTTGTGTTGCTGCTAACTTTAGCCAGAGTCACACTCTTAAACATGGGAAATATTTCAACCATCAACAGTGATGGGACAGGGGAAAAGTGCTTTTAGAAAGGATGTTGTAGCCATTCAGCAAAAAAATCTTGATTCTCTAGAGAATGTGGGTCACAAACTGGAAAAAAATAGAAATCTAAGTTCCTGGGACAAAGCCAGAGTCAAGCAGCCAAAACACGAATGTAAAAAAGTCTCACTAACTAAGTAAGCAGCAGGAAATAGCATCATTTGGACCTGATTCCAGGCCAACCACAGGTCCTGAGGCCTAGCTCGGCCAGAAAATATCCCTTCCATGTTCTCTCACAGCTGAAGTTTTAAGGCAGCAGCCAGAGAAACAACCATATAACCAAGTTCAATGTCAAGAGATGAAATTGTGAAATTAAGATTAACAGTCCAGCAAACACAAGAAGTAAAAACACAAAAAGAACAAACATTTTACTTCAGGATTCCAAAAGCACTGAGAAAGGGATAAGGTGAAAAATGAGTCAAAAAAAAGTCTTAAAATAATTATTTATATATTATAATTTATTTAAATTACAATTATTGTCAAATAAGTATAATCTTAACATATATTTGCATATTCACATGCTTTTTGTTAATTCCAGCAGCTACTTGTCTAGCAAGAAATTTTGTTTTGTTTTGTCTTTAAGTGAGGTAGAGCAGCAGGACTTTGGAACATCTGTATTCATTTAAAGGTTTTTAAAATAAACAAAATACACTATTCTTCTATTTTGACAGAGATTCGAATCTATTATTTAGTGTGGTTTTTAAAATTTATTTAGAAAGAAGTTAGAAGTAGTAAAACATGTATAATAATAATTAGTCAAGGGTGGCTGAACCTCAATTTCATCCTGTCTTTTCACCATTTTTTTTTTTCAGAATTTTATTATTTTATTTGTCAACTTTTTTTTAGGTTCAGCGGGTACTTGTGTAGGTTTGTTACACAGGTAAATTACATGTTGCTAGGGCTTGGTGTATAAATGATTTTGTCACCCAAGTCAGCATAGTACCCAGCAGGTAGTTTTTCAACCCTCACCCTCCTCCCACATTTCACCCTTAAGTAGGGCCCTGTGTCTCTTGTTCCCATCTTTGTGGCCACGTCTATTCAATGTTTAGCAACCACTTATAAGTGAGAACATGCAGTATTCGGTTTTCTGTTCCTATGTTAATTCACTCAGGATAATGCCCCTCCAGCTCAATTTATGTTGCTGCAAATAACTTAATTTCATTCTTTTTATGTCTGTGTAGTATTTCACATGCAGGACATTTTCTTTATCCAGTCCACTGTGGACAGGCATGTAGGTTGATTCCGTGACTTTGCTATTGTGAATAGTACTGCAATGAACTTACACGTGCATGTGTCTTTTTGGCACAATGATTTATATTCCTCTGGGTATATACCCAGTAATGGGACTGCTGAGTCAAATGGTAGTTCTGTTTTCAATTCTTTGAGAAATCTCCAAACTATTTTCCAAGGTGGTTGAACTAATTTACATTCCCACCTGCAGTGTATAAGCATTCCCTTTTCTCCACAACCTCACCAGAATGTTATTTTTTGAATAGTCATTCTGACTGGTATGAGATGGTATCTCATTGTGGTTTTGATTTGCATTTCTCTAATGGTTGGTGACTGAGCCTTGTCTTCATATGCTTGCTGGCCATATGTATGTCTTTTGAGAAATGTCTGTTCATATCCTTTGCCCCTTTTTAATAGGGTTATTCTTTAAGTTCCTTATAGATTCTGAATATTAAACTTTTGTGAGATGCATAGTTTGCCAACATTTTCTCCCATTCTGTAGCTTTTGTTTACTCTGTTGACAAGTTTCTTTTGCTGTGCAGAAACTGTTTTGTTTAATTAGGTCCCACTTGTCAACTTCTTGTTTTGTTGCAATTGCTTTTGCAGTCTTTGTTATAAATTCTTTGTGGAGGCCTATATCCAGAATGGTATTTCCTATGTTTTATTCTAGGGTTTTTATAGTTTTAGGTCTTATATTCAAGTCCTTAATCCATTTTGAGTTGATTTTTGTACATGGTAAAAGAAGGGCGTCCAGTTTCAACCTTCTTCATATGGCTTGCCAGTTATCCCATCATCATTTATTGAATAACGGATCCTTTCTCCATTGCTTGTTTTTGTTGACTTTATAAAAGATCAGATAGCTGTAGGTGTGAAGATTTATTTCTGAGTTCTCTAATCTGTTCCATTGGTCTGCGTGTCTGTTTTTTGTACCAACAGCATGCTGTTTGGGTTACTATAGCCTTGTAGTAATAGTTTGAAGTCAGGTAATGTGACGCCTCTGGCATTGTTCTTTTTGCTAAGGATTTCTTTGTCTATATGGCTATGTGGCTGTTTGGGCACTTTTTGGTTCCATAAAAATTTTAGAATAGTTTTTATCTAATTCTGTGAAGAATGATGTTGGTAGTTTTACAGGAATACTATGGCATCTGTAAATTGCTTTGGGCAGTATGGCCATTTTAACAATATTAATTCTTCCTATCCATGAGCATGGAATATTTTTCCATTTGTTTGTGTCATCTCTGATTTCTTTGAGCAGTGTTTTATAATTCTCATTGTAGAGATCTTTCATCTCCCAGATTAGCTGTATTCCTAGGTATTTTATTCTTTTTGTCTCTATTGTGAATGGGATTGCATTCTTGAGATGGCTGTCAGCTTCCATGTTACTGGTATATAGAACTGCTATTAATTTTGTAACCTGAAACATTGCCAATGCTGTTTATCAGATCTAGGAGCCCTTGGGAAGAGACTATGGGGTTTTCTATGTATAAAATCATGTTGTGTGCAAAGAGAAAGTTTGACTTCCTTTCTTCTTATGTGGATACCTTTAATTTATCTTGCCTGTTTGCCCTGGCTAGGACTTCCAGTACTGTGTTGAACAGGAGTTGTGAGAGTGTGCATCCTCGTCTTGTTTCTTTCTCAGAAGGAATAGTCACAGCTGTTGCCTGTACAATATGACGCCGGTTGTGAGTTTGTCATAGATGACTTATTATTTTGAGGTATGTTCCTTCAATGCTTAGTTTGTTGAGAGTTTTCACATGAAAGTATGTTGAATTTTATCAAAAGCCTTTTCTGTGTCTTTTGAGATGATTCTGTGGTTTCTGTTTTTAGTTTTCTTTATATAATGAATCACATTTATTGATTTGCCTACGTTCGACCAAACTTGCGTCTCAGGAATACAGCTACTTGACTGTGGTGGATTAGCTTTTTCATGAGCTGCTGCTGCATTCAGTTTGCTAGTTTTTCTCGTGTGTTTGTTTGTTTGTTTGTTTTTTAAGGATTTTTGTGTTTAGGTTCATCAGAAATATTGGCCTGAAGTTTTCCTTTTTGTGGTATCTTGGCCAGATTTCAGTATCAGAATGTTGCTGGCCTCATAGAATAAGATATGGAGGAGTCCCTTCTGACTTTTCGGAATAATTTCAGTAGAGTTGATACCATCTCTACTTTGTTCATCTTGCAGAATTTGGCTGTGAACCCATCTGGTCCAGGGCTTTTTATGGTTGGTAGGATTTTTTATTACTGATTTAATTCTGGAACTCATTATTGGCCTGTTCAGAATATCAGTTTCTTCTTGGTTCAATCTTGGGAGATTGTATTTTTCCAGGAATTTATCAATTTCTTCTAGGCTTTCTAGTTTGTGTACAGAGGTGTTTGTAATAGTCTCTTAGGGTTTTCTTGTATTTCTGTGAGGCCTGTGGCAATGTCCCTTTTGTCATTTCTGATTGATTGGGGGATTTTTTTGGAGCTCCTCTCTTTTTGTCTGTATTATTCTAGCTAGTGGCCTGTCAGTCTTGTTTATTCTTTTAAATAACAAACTTTTGGTTTGTTTATTTGTATGTAGTTTTGCATCTCAAATTTCATTCAGTTCAGCTCTGGTTTTGGTTATTGATTTTCTTCTGCTGGTTTTGAGGTTGTTTGCTCTTGTTTTCTAGTTCCTCAGGCTATGATGTTAGGTTGTTCCTTTTGCCAGTTCTTATATTCAAAATATGGAATTGTTTCTCACACACATTTCTGCTGTTTTAACTATAACATTCATAGTGGCTTGCCATTCACGTAATTTATGTCATCACTTCCTTTTCCATTTTGTCTGAAGTTTATGACAGATATTAGTCATTAAAATAATTTTAAAATACATCAGTGGAAATAAACAGAAAGGAGTGTATATTCTGCAAGAAAAAGTATACTAATTCACAAATTATCATTGACCTTGTTGAAGGTTTCTTTACCAGCCTTTGCTATACCATATGATTCCACTATCTCTACCATTTCCTAAAGCAACATTAATGTGACTTGAGATGCCCATACCATGAGCAGATTATCATCTCAACATGCTCATCACAGGACTGCCTCCTGGGGAAGACAGAGAGAGAACAAGCAAAACAAAACAAAACACAGATATTTATTTATGTGTTTCTTTATTTTTTACAATCTTTTTGCTATGTTTTTATACCTAGAAGCTCATAAAGGGCAAGGACTTTGGATGTTTACTTCATTTTGCAAGTCACAAAACACTATAGTAGGAAAAAACAAGTGTTTGCCAATTATTGAACCCAGAGGTATGTGCGGAGTCTAAACTTCCCTGAGGCCCATCTGTAAGGAATAAAGACTCAGGGCATCTCTATCTTTTTTTCAACTTTCCATCTTTCCTTCCCAAAAATAAATTTTAAAAACCTTGTTTTTTATTTATTTTGAATACAAGCAAAGTGGATTTGTCTTGCTTTTATCCAAGGCAAATCCACTTTGTTTGACCTTCCCTTCTTATTTATCCCGAGCTCCTGTTACTCTCACACCCTTGTGCAGGAGCCTGCTCTGCCTATTGCAAATGCAAAATCTCTACATGGGCCCTTCACTCCCTCTCTGCCTTTGCACATGCTATTCCCTTTATGTGATAACCCTAGCTTAGCCCCTCTATCCTATCTGTTGAACTCTGACTCATCCTTTGGGAAATCCATGAGGAACTACTCATGGAGAACTTCTGTATTCTACAGAATCACACACTGCAACCTCTGTGCCCAGTGACCCTTAGTCCATGTCTCTTATACAGCACTGACCACATTATATTATCATTTTCTGTTTTTGCACACCTCCCCAGTTAGACTGATTAAAGATGTGCCTTTCTTGGGAAAGCTTTTATCAGTATTTAAAAAGAGATAACCATGGATAAAACAACCCTGCTGGAGCTGACATATTTGATTTTAAGGCTGTATGAATTTGGGTGGTGTTAGTGGCAAAACCAATATGCTGAGGATAGCAAGAAAACAGATGGAACAAAACTGGTCCTTGACAAAACCATTAGAAATCTAAATTAACCATCCCAAAAGCTTTACACCTCTGGACAATGTGATATGTCTGATAGCAATATTTTTACTTACTTTTAAGCCACTTTGAATTTTATTCTCTATTTCTTGCTAGCAACTCATCCTAATTGACACAAATACTAAAATTACCATTAAAATAACTACATTTCAGCTCTAAGGTAATCTTAAACAAGAGACACACCCTCTAAACTTGAGTTTCCCATTTTTAAGTAGGTTTAATAATGCCTAAGTTTGCAATGTTATTTGAAAAGAAATAATACAGTTTACATAAAAGCACCATGTTAGTTACAAAATCCAAGAAGAAAATTCTAATGTCCCCTCAGGAGCCAGAGAGGTAACATAAATAAATGAACTATTCAAGACAACAATATGTACTAACCTGCAATATTTTTTTGAGACAGAGTCTTGCTCTGTCACTCAGGCTGGAGTGCATTGGTGCAATCTTGGACACACTGCAACCTCTGCCTCCCAGGTTCAAGCGATTCTCCTGCCTCAGCCTCCTGAGTAGCTGGGATTACAGGCATGCACCACCACACTCAGCTAATCTTTGTACTTTTAGTAGAGACGGGGTTCCACCATGTTGGTCAGGCTGGTCTCGAACTCCTGACCTCATGATCTGCCTGCCTCGGCCTCCCAAAGTGCTGGGATTACAGGCATGAGCCACTGTGCCCAGCCCTAACCTGTGTTCATTTTGACCGAGCATAATAACAGCCTAGTTACATTACCTTTTAACAGACAGCGATGCCAAACAGAGCAGTGAAAAGACTAGCTCCTATTTATTAACCAACTGTTTTTGACTACTGTAAAAGTTTCTATTACTAGAAAGTATTACTAAACACTATATTTATCTAAAGATCTGTAAACTATTTTATTCCCCTTATACTAAGCCCTCAAAATTCAAATACATTTAAAATAGAAACAAAATTTATGGCAATTAGCTTAAAATGTTGCACTTCTAAAACATAGCACCAAATTATTTAACACCTCTCCTCCCATTAAAAATGGGTTATGTTCCCTCCACTTGGATCTGGGCGGGATTGTTTCTGCTTCAACCAATTGAGTATTATAAAAGTGATGCCATCATGTGTCTTCCAAGGATAAATGTTTTAAAGCCACAATGTTTCCGCCTTTTTATCTTAGAATCCTTGTTTTCTGGCCACTCTCACTGATGCTCCTTCCTGGGAACCAGTGGCCATGCTCTGAGAAGCCCAAGCCACACAGAGAGTTCCTGAACCTTGTGTAACAGAAAATGCTATTCCTATAGGGCCCTATCTAAGACAGTTGCAGAATCTGTAAGCCTAATTAAATGGTTGTGATTTTAGGCCACTAAAAGTTTTCTACATAGCAATAGATGAGAAAAAGACAAATTTCGTCTTGATAGTTGTTCAAAAAACATTATGTTGAAAATTGTAAATGTGTTCATTAATTGAAGTTATTAGATTTTCTGATTTCACTCATTAACTCAGAATTAAAAAACTGGAAGGAACATATAGATTATCAAGAACTAAGTATCTCAGTTAAACAAGAAAGTTAAACGACTTACTAAATCTCACATAGATGTATAATGGCAGACTATAATTAGAAAACAAAATTTTTGATGAGCAGTCAATGTGTAATTGTTTGTAAAATGAGGATTAAGCCTTTCCCCTATACTTTTTAAAGAGAAATGTACCTAAGTAGCTAGCATAGTAAGAAAATAATATCCCCTTTTATTGTTACTGGAATGAAGACTTCCTTTAGACAAGAAGAAATTACTTATGAGTAACATCAAAGGCATTTGAAAAAAATTACTTATGAGTAACATCAAAGGCATTTGAAAAAAAAAAATGTCCTTTTCAAATTCATGTCAGATTGATGATTTTCTATATATATGCAGCATATCTATGAAAATATAGTTTATTATTATGCCAATTAGAGATTTTTCAGAATGTAGAGTCATTTAGGAAATAAATAAATTTAGCTTATAATGTAGCTAAATCAATTGTTTGTTTGGATTTTAAGGAAATACTACTGGCCAGGTGCAGTGGCTCACGCCTGTAATCCCAGCACTTTGGGAGGCCAAGGAGGGCAGATCACGAGGTCAAGAGATCAAGACCATCCTGGCCAACATGGTGAAACCCTGTCTCTACTAAAAATACAAAAATTAGCTGGTCATGGTGCCATGCACCTGTAGTCCCAGCTACTTGGGAGGCTGAGGCAAGAGAATCACTGGAACCCGGGAGGCAGAGGTAGCAGTGAGCTGAGATTGCACCACTGCATTCCGGCCTGGTGACAGAGCAAGACTCCATCTCCAAAAAAAAAGAAAAGAAATACTGCTGATAATAGAGGTGGTGGTACTGGTTGTCTCATGGCCTGAAAAGTTGGCTCAGGTCTCAGACCTCCTATTTTCTTTAATGACTCATTATGAACCTAGTAACACAGAAGCTTTGAACACCAAGAATGTTGTGGCAGAGGTTGGGTAGATGCTTCTCAAATGTTTTTCTTCTCCCTGAGCACAGAGTTAAGCTACATTTCCTAGTCCTCTACCTCTACGTAAGGCCAGTGTGACAATTTTGTGCCAATAAAATGTATTAGAAGTAATACATCACTTTGGGACCAATGTAGTAGTAGCAGGCCAACTCTAAATTTGTCCCCTATAATGCCTTTCTCCCAATTTTGATTCCCTTATATTAATCTCTTCTCTTTAAATATAAGATTGCCTACTGAATTTCTTCTACCCAATTAAATACATCAAAGTCACTTCCATGATTACATTATATAAGAGCATCATGTCCCTCTTGCTAGCAGATGCTCTCTCTCACCAAGTTTGTTGAAGTGAGCTGCCATGTTGGAAGAGCCTCATATGACAAGTAACTAATACACTCAGTCCAACAGCCTTAAAGGAACTTAATTCTGCCAACAGCCATGTAAGTGCAAGTGTGCTTGAATAAGGATGCTTTCTCATTTGGGCCTTCAGATGAGACTTCAGCTCTGGATGACAACTTAACTGCAGCCTTAAGATAGTCTATGAAACAAAGGACCCAGTGAAGTCATGCCCAGATTCTTGACCTATAGAAACTGTGAGATTATAAATGTGTGTTGTCTCATCCTGATAAACTCTGGCATAACTCATTATGCAGGAAAAATTAATAAGGCAGCTAAAGGTGAATGGGCTTTATCATGTTCCCGCTTCCTTGACCCATCTGCTGACTAGACAACAAAATGACACCAGAGCAACCTTGATACTACAGGTTAGAGATGGTGGAGCCCTGGCATGAAAGAATGCTGGATCCCTGAAGGACTGGACAGAGCAAACCTTCCCTCCTACACCTTGACAATAAGAGAAATAAGTAAGCTGTTATTTAGTTAAGCCACTAATATTAGGAAATGTTTGTTGCAACAGCTAGCTTCACTTGTCCTAAGAAACTTAAATCTAATGGAAGCTTAGGGCTTCTAGCCATGTGCTTATCACGTATTTACTAAATGTAATTAAGACAGTAATATCTCTTATTAATACAAAATTTTCCTCTTCACAATCAAAAAGTTGTTCCCTGAAGGCCTCACATATTTTCATACCTTTGTTCTTTTGTTCCTCCTATTCCCTCTCCATCAAATACCCTCCTTACTACATTCTCTGCTTACAGAGCTCTTACAAATTCTTGAGTGACTCTTTTTTTTTTGGAGACAGAGTCTCACTCTGTTGCCCAGGCTGCAGTGCAGTGGCGCGATTTCGGCTCACTGCAAGCTCTGCCTCCCAGGTTCATGCCATTCTCCTACCTCAGCCTCCCAAGTAGCTGGGACTACAGGTGCCCACCACCATGCCCAGCAAACATTTTTGTATTTTTTTTTTTTTTAGTAGAGACGGGGTTTCACCGTGTTAGCCAGGATGGTCTTGATCTCCTGACCTCGTGATCCGCCCGCCTCGGCCTCCCAAAGTGCTGGGATTACAGGTGTGAGCCACTGCGCTTGGCCTTGACTGTCTCTTCAATGTCTACTCTGAAGCATCTACAACAGCTATGGGCAGAATCACATTTCACTCCCGCTAAAGCTATATGACTATTAAAAATAGCTTTAACATTTTCCTTATTAGTGTAACTTTTTAAAGGAAAATTAGAAATATCTATCAACAGTAAAATGTTGATAGATATCACTTAGTCTAACATTTCCACTGCTAAAAATTTATTTTAAAGATACAGAGTGTAAAGATACACATACTTAAGTATTTATTGCAGCAATGTTCATAATTGAAAAATAGTGAAGCAACCTAAACACTCATTAATAGGAAACTGGTTGTGGTGATTATGGTAGATCTATATGATTTATATATGCAGATAGGAAAAAAATTCCAAGATTAGTAAAATAAATACATTTAAAAACTGACAAAAATACATGTACTTTTCCTCTTTGTATAAAAGTGATATACATACATATATATACACATATTCACCTGTATATACATGGAAATTATGAATGGATATACAATTAAGTTGTACTTTTGAAAGGCAATGGAAGCAAAGTTAAGGATAATTTTTTATTGTTCTTGTAACTTATAAAGTTTTAAAAATGTTTCAGGCAATAAAAAATTATTTGGGACATTGTTGAATTAACTGTAACTTCTATATTGTATAATATTATGAAATAATTAAAAAGAATAAGTTATGCCTTTGTAGTGGAATGGATAATGGCCACTTGATATCAGGTCCTAATACCTAAAATCTATATATAAAACTTTTTATGGGAAAACTTTGCATATGTGATTAAGATCAGGATCTCAAGATGAGGATATCATACTGGATTATCCTGGTAGGCCCTAAATGCCATCACATGTTTTCTTACAAGGGAGAGGCAGAGGGAGATTTGATAAAAACAAAAGAGACAATGTGACCATGAAGGCAGAGATTGGAGTAATGCAGCCATAAGCCAAGGAATGCAAGTAGACACCAGAAGCTGGAAGGAGCAAGCAACAGATTGTTTCTCCCCTAGAGCCTCCAGAGGGAGCACCGCTCTAACTACACCTTGATTTCAGCTCAGTGATGTTGATTTCAGATTTCTGGCCTCTACAACTGCACAAGAATACATTTTTGTTGTTTTAAGTTTGTAGTTAATTTGTTGTAGCAGCATTGGGAAACTAATAGAGGCTTTATCATTTGATTTAGAGATTTTTTTGGCACACTGTAAGTGTGATAAGCAAGGTGCAAATAAGTGAGGGAGGAAAAAAGAAGAAGAAACCAAAGAGAAAACTGTAGAATAGTTCATATGACACTAAACATTAAGTCAATATTTATGACGTAACCTCATTCCTTCGAAATTATGTATATATGTATTCACAAAGAGATTTGCAAATGGATTGTTATCAAAACAATAATGCTACTTGTTTCATGGTGAAGGCAGGTGATTTTTAACTTCCTATATAATTTATTACAATAAGCATTAATTGTATAACCATAAAACAGTAAAAAAAGAGAAAAATGGAAAAAGTATTTGTGAGAGTTGCCTTTGCCAAAGGTAGCTTCAATAAGCATTCCTACTCACATGCTAATCCTTACAATGTGACATCAACACTCCCCCATTGAACGGCGGAGTCCGTATTCTCTCTTCTTGAATCTGGAGGGTGTGTAAAAGAAGTCCAGCTACACTGAACCCACCATCCTGGAGACATTACATGGAGAAACCACATAAAAATAAAGATGCTCAAAGAATATCTGATATTCTAGTCCTAGTGATGAGTAGATAAAACAGCTTTCTGAGGGAAAAAAGAAGCCTTCATTTGTAGCATTTGCTTATGTGCATGGTCAATTTCAAGCTTCAACAATTGAAAGCTCATCTCACAAAATTCCTGAATGTTTAATAATTAGACCTTGTGAGTTGGTTCAAATTGGCCCTACTGTCACCAGATTGAACTGGGATCTACTCACCCTGTGCAGTAAGGCCAAACATCCACATGGAAGTTTTGCAGTAGAAGAATGGAGGACTTTATTTACAGGACACCAAGCAAGGGGCATCAGGCAGCTCTCACTTAAGACTTGATTTCCCTGATGGCTTGCAAGCAAGAGTTTTTAAAGGCAGAGGTAAATTTCAGGAAAGCAGAAGTCTCAGGCAAAATTGTAAATCAACACATGGAGGTTACACATAGGTTTGAACTTTAAAAAGGCAAGATATCTTGAAGCGAGACGTTACAGGTCACAGGGAGATTCAAGATTTTCTGATTTGCCATTGGTTAAGGAAGGGAAGCTTTCTAAAGATTTGAGGTCAGCAGAAAAGAACATTGGGTCTGGCCCAGGGACATGACTTCCTCCAGGCCCTTCAGGAAAAAAAATTAGAAAAAAGAGCAACAGAGTTCAGTTCTCAAGTCCCCCTTATGTGACGTCTACCTGCCAGTGGATTCATTTGGTGGGGGTCTGGGTTTCTGAAAAAGCAACTCAGGGACATATGTTAAGATATTATCTTTAGTTTCTATGAGGAACCAAACATCTCACGACTCTAACATCCTTGACTATTGTTTTAAGCTACTATTACCTTCTTGCTTATCAAGTTACTCATTCACTTCTCAGGGCTAGCTAGGGGCCTGAAATTTCCCTTGAAGGAATTCAAGATTTTCCTTTATTTCTATGCTTTGGGTGGGGTGTGTGTGCGTGGAGGGTGCCAGCAGGGATCTCTGCTAAGAGGAGTCCCTGCTCCATCTCACTACCACTCCACCATCTAGCCTCCAGCTGTTTGTCTTTCCAATCCCAACAGAGGGAATAAGTGAAATGACCTCAGACCATAGTCTGATTGTAACCTCATTACAAACTTCATACTAGAACTGCACAGCTGAGCCACTCCTGAATTCCTGAACCACAGAAAATGTGAGATTTGATAGCAGTCGTAATAACTGAAATTGTCTTCCTTGTTAAAGTCTTTGTAATAATACCCACTGGCAAGAAAATTGGGGGCCCTGTTAATCCTTTATGTGGGAGCCACATTAGACCAAGAATTACTTCTTCAGGGGAATCTTTATCCTAACTGAGAGAACTCTCTCACCCACATCCTTAGGGTCTAGGGTGGGCATTTTATTTAGCTATGTCTCCTTGTCAAGCTCTCTACTTTCTTGACCTACAACAACTTATTAATCACACTGTTGTCCCCTCCAAGTTTCCAGGAAATGTTCAGCTTAATGTTATCTGAAAATATGCAGATTTTTCTGTGCTGTTATCCATTAGAGTGTGATAGTTAACAACATGGAACCTGGAACCAAAATATTTGGATTTGATTCCTGGCTCTTCCGTTTACTTACTGTAACTTTATATGCAATTTATTAATCTTTTTGTATCTTGTTTTCCCCACACACAAAGGAGAAATTAAAAATTGAACCTGCATAAAGGATTGTTTATTAGGATTAAATAAAATTGTATATGCCGTGCCGTTTCACCAGTGTCTGCCAAGATGGGATTCAGTAAATATTTGTCATTAGTTTTCATAGCATTTATGAAACTGTGAAATTAAAATGTTCTAAGCATTTTGGGTGATAGTAGGGGAAAATAATTTCTATTTCTTCAATCTAAGAAGTACTCGTGTGTGCCTTCAGCTTGCACAAAACTGAGAACAGCCTATCAAGGTTACATGTCCAGAAATACCTGCCCACCTCACCCACCCACAAGGCCCATCCCAGGGTTATAAAGCTTTCCTACCATCTGCCACTTGCACAGATTATGACATTGTAAGGTGACAGCCAGAAGGCAAATCTGAAGACTGGGATACACAATCCATGAAATCATTTACACTAATTAACCCTTTAGCTCCAATTAGCTGGGCAGACTGGTTATCTGCTCATAGTCATGTCTCCCCATTTAAGAAGTAGTGATTATGGATCCAATATATGCTTGGCTCTGGATTACAGATGTCAGTTAGAGAGGGGTAGGCATAGTTTCTACCACTGGGAAGTGCACAGATCAAGTTAAGACACAAGGAAATCAAGTAGAGTTCAGAATACAGATTATCATAAAGAGGGGAACAGGTATCGAATAAGAGGGTATTAAGAATCCACACTCATCATGAGTAGATTGGAGAGAGGTGGTCAAGGCTGGGAGGATATTCAGCGCCAATATCTCTTTCAAGATTTTATCCAGAATTGTTTCTATGTGTGTCTGCAGGCTGCCAAATTTAAATTACTTTTCTGTCAAGTTTTGGAGTCCTGATACATGAAGATAACCCACACAATGTAAAATAGTCATTAAGTTATGCTGCGTTTATCCTGAGAGAGACCAGGAATTGAGAAGGGGGAAAACTCAAAGTGTGAACTAACATCGGTAAGAGAGATCTTTAAAAAGATAATGTGCTGTGAATATATGTGGAGAGATTTCCTGATTTGCATTTGGGCACATAAACTAACAAAAACACCTCTAAAAATTTATCCCAGTAACAACCCCTATGTGCTGCTGTACGCTATGCTTTACATACTTCCGTCAACTAATGCTGAAACCATTCTAGGAGATATTCCATATTCCCAGTTTCACTGAGAAGGGAACTGAGTCTCAGGAAAGTTAAACTAATTGCTCAAGGTCACATAGCTCATAGGCTGCTGAGTAGAAATACTGAACCCAGATTTTTCTCCCAAGGCCAAAGATTCTTTTATGAGAGAGGCTCCCTGCTAGCATTCATCCAACTAGGGAATGAAAGATGCATGAATTGTTATTTCACACACATCCCCCCACTGTCTATGCTTCTACTTCCTCCATTCAACAGGCAAAGCCAATTTGGTGCACATCTGATGCCTTGCTTGAATTTCTTTTGGAAGGCGTGAATGATGACGTTAGTACCAACTGTTTTGAGCAGCTGCAGAAAATCATTAACCCAAATTGCTCATTACACCTTTATAGACACCAAGCAAATCTGCCTGCTAAACACAGATATAAATATAATGGGTAATAATGGTGATGAGACATGATAAAAATAAGCAGGGCTGAAAGAGGTGGAAAAGAGCTTCAGAAGGAAATTCTCCCTATTATACTTTGCCTTGTCCACAAAGGGCACAAAGGACTCAATTTTTAAAAAAATATTTTGAACAAATTTATCCCACCACACCTAAATCAGAAGCTTGTCTTCTTTTCACTGACTGCAGTATTGTAAACAACAAAGGGGAAAAAAATCTCACTTGGGGCAAAAGAACAGATTAAAGAAAAGCTGTTTTAGAAGCCTTCGTAAAATTAATAGTAGCTGCCCTTTTATGGCTGAAAAGTTATCTCTGACACACAGGACAGATGTCAGTGTGGGTGAGGGGATGAGCCAGCACTGCCTTTCCACAGAAAGACCTTGAATGAAGGATTTGCTGTCAGCTAGAACGCAATAGGGTCCGGGCTAGCCTTCCTTCTCTAGAGCTGCTCTGAGTGGCAGTTTGAATTGCCCTGCCAAATCCCTCTGCTTTGCTGTTTCTAAAAAAAGAACAAGGGGAAAGATGTGGCGAGTCAGAGCAACAATCCACGCCTCAGCAGATTGCAGTGCCACTGCAAATGTTAATATTTTTAATGTCAATGTGGAGGCTCCTGTTTGAAATTCAGTGGGGAACTAAAATTAATGTAAGCCTGCTTAAGAATGTCAAATGAATGTTCATCATATTCAAGAGAGTGTTTGTGCAAGTTGAAAATGATGGCAATAAAAAGTGGACGGCTCAGGCTGATAATCACTTTTTTTTTTTTTTTTTGGAATAAGAGCAAGTATTTGAAGGTATTTGTGAAAAAAATACACATTGTGGAAGAAATTGTGGAAAGAATAGGTGCACCTCTTGATGGGAAAAAAAATAAAGAATGCATGCAAAGGCTTTACATGATAGTGGGCAATTTGATTTTTTAAAAGGGAATATTTTGGAAGATTAGGGGGAAAATGACCCCAATTCTCCACCTCTGCCTGTCTATACATTCCTTGAAATGTGATTTTGCATCTCTTCCTATCAAGATGTGGATTCTCTTTCTGCCCCCCTTAAATTTGGCTAGCCTTGTGACGTGCGTTGGCTAATAGAAGCAGCACAAATGACCAGATGCCATTTCCAGGCCCAGGTTTCAAGAGACCTTGCACAGATTCACAGTCTCTCTGGGAATCTTGCCACAAGCATCAGAAAAACTTGGGTTTACCACTACATGGACCCAACAGAGCCAGGTACCCCAGCTGAGGCCCTCCTAGACCGGCCAGCCCCCAGCTGATCACTGCAGTCACAGGACTGAGGCCTGTTAATATCGGCCAAGCCCAGCCTAGATGACAGAACTGCCCAGTTGTACCACAGATTTTGAGAAATAATAAATAATTCTTGTTTTAAGGCACTAGGTCTTGAAGTGTTTTGTTTCATAGCAATAACTAACTTGAAACAGTATGTATCTATAACATACTAAACTTAGGTAAAGTTTTGAGGAAAACTGAACCCCTGGGTACAGGAATAAAAACAACCCTTTTTACATAATGATTCTGCAGTTATTTCTTAAGAGTCTATAAATGGTTACAGTTGGAGATGGACCATGTAAGAGATTATACCATATATTTGACATTAATTCATGTCCTTTTGCAGCAATCTGTTTCTTCCTTCCCTAGTTAAAATTTCCAACCTAATTTAAACAGTAGATTTTCTACTAGAAATCCAGCTGAGGTCTGAACAGGACCTAATCTGAAACGAGGTCTCATTTGGCATTTCAAAAGCTATAATTTGACATAATTAGCCATTCTTGTCGGTGCTGCATGTCACCTTAACCACGATCTTGTGTAACTGGTAGAAGTGAGTTTATAAAGTTCTTCAGCGTTTTAAATAGCTTTTCTCCTGATCAAGAAATACAGGGGAAAAATAAGATAAGGAGTGAATATTAACAATGGAAACTACGGTTTGCTATTTTACCTGTGAAAATTGATTTCCTTCTGGCCTTTTTAAACTTCTTTAAAATAGCTAAATCGGTTTCCTCTATTTACCTTGCTTAAAGAGAACCTTAAAACATATCTGCTAAGAACAAAATGAGTAGAAATCTGAGTCATTCCTTCCCTGTGAACACTCCAACCTCTGACACAGATACATTCTTTCTCCCTCCTTAAGTTCCAAAACATCCACTATTTAGCGGCATAACAAAGTGTTAAGTCTGGTTTTGTTACTTAGTTAATAAAATGATGTGAGTCATGCTTCAAAATGTGATTTTAAATCATATATATTAAATAATAATTCAGTTAATCTCATCTACCTCACTGCTTCCAAATATTGTTTTCACCCTAAGAGACTGAGAAATCTCTTAAAAACTAATTTTTGGGAAAGAAATTGCTCTTTAAGCTCACAGCAATAAGGATGGGTTTTGGGCTTACGTGTTTTACAGCTAAATGATACTTACCATTTGCATATCATTTAAACATTTTTTTAAATATAATTTTCTTTTTTGTTTTTTTAACTCTTGGTGAGCTAGCAGCACCCTTCCAGGCACAATGCAAGCAATTCAGGCTCACCTTTGATACCTACCTTCTATTCTCCAAAATCAATTTGTGATAAATTTTATGACAAATTTTTAAAATGCTTCTTTAACTGAGCTTTGGGAGCTTTGACTAAACAATGAAAGGAAAAATAATTGCTGAGTTTAAAAGATATTGATGGAGTTACTATGTTGCAAAATTCTACTTATTCTTTCAATATATGGTATTAGCTGAATATTTATAGCTATGTCAACACATAATTTCAATGATATATAAATATATGTGAAATGCATATTTTGTACATATAAATTTTGAAGGTTATTATTAAAGTAAAACAGAACTTAAAGTTAGAAAAAAAATCAAAAATTGTTGAAGAAATTAGAACAATAATCTATGAGAGCACGATTTGATTGCCTTTCATGTGCATGTCTCTTCACATAGAAGGACCAAACAGACTAATCACAAGTATTGCTTTTATTTTTGACACTGTCAGAACCTCACTAAGAAGCCACAGACATTTATTTACCCTCTTTGTGCCCCATGTGTTAAATGGGTGTGCTAATCATTTCCACTTACTGCACTAGGAGTTGGGAACTCAATTTAAAAAACCAATCTTACTCAAAATATCTTACTACTTGGAAGATATTTTGAGACACTTGACTCAAAGGCTGAATGTGCAGTTATGGTTTCCAAATGCAGACTCAAATCAGCTGTGCCAATTTTGAGGGACTGAAATCTGTTTATATTCTCAGTGTCTTTTTATTCAAATTTTTAAGGTTTTTTCATTAACTTTAATTATAAAATTAATCTGTGTTTAATTGGTGCCTCTCACCTTCTACTCACCCTGCAATCCCCTTCAGTCTGGGTCTTCCTCTCCTCTGGGACTGTGATTAAAGTCCCAATGACGGTCTTAAAATATGTCCAAAAATATTTTGACACTCATCCAGTAGTGAGGTGTTATCTATACCTCCTCCTTTTGAATATAATCAGGCTCATGACTCATTTCTCAATTCCTCTCAAATACTTAGACACAGACAGAAGCATGTGGATATCAGCCTACCTCTGAGCAAGTAGAGGTGAAATGTCCATATATTCCGAGACAACAAAGTTTCAGGCAATGACTACCCTCAGGGAAAGAAAAGAGATGAATGGGGAAATGAAAGAAAGCAAATACTTACAAGCAAAACCAAAAAGTTACTAAAACAAGTGATCCCCAGTAATAAACCAAAAGGATCTCCATAGTGGCCACAAATTTCTGAATCCTTTAAAAAGACTGGTGTCTCTATTAATAAGGACACTTCTTTGTCCTGTGGTACTTGTCCTGAGAATTTAGACAACACAGACAAGGGGAGAGGTTTCGGTGCAGAGGTGAAAGGAGATAGATATTTCTCCACAACATAAGAAGCAGCATTAGGTTACCTCTTGGCATCTCTGTGGAGTAGATTTCTATGTTCCTACATAGTTATTTTCCTAGTATGGAGTAAAGCAAATGCCAGCCACATGAAAAAGCAACGAGTGTGAAGGACAGAAAAGCAGAATTAATGATAGGGTATCAGGATGCAAAAACCCTGTAACTCTGGTGAGCCAGGTTTGCACCTTGCTCTGGAACAGGAGGGTCTGAGGAGCCAAAAGTCTTTGTCAATAGAATCAGACATAAGTAGAAAAGCGCATTGCTGATTTTTTAAAATTTCTTTAGCTTAACAGATATAGCTTATGGAGACTCTTTTCATGTGAAAGACCCTTCAGTATTATTTTTGGGATGTTAGTAACAGCCATGAGGTCAGCTTCTCAGGGAATTACTTTTCCCTGTAGGCTCTCAAAGTAAAGGACACAGAGAAGGAAGGAACAGGAGAAGAATGGAAAGACGTGGAAGAAAATAGTGAGAGATGGAGGAAGGCAGAGGGAGAGGAAGAAAGGAAAGAAGAGAGGCTACAGAGACCCAAGTGAGGAACGCAATGCCATTCACAATTGCCACCAAAAGAATAAAATACCTAGAAATACAGCTAAACAGGAATGTGAAAGATCTCTAAGATGAGAATTACAAAACACTGCTCAAATAAATCAGAGATGACACAAACAAATGGAAAAACATCATATACAAAAATTAACTCAATATGAATTAAAGACTTAAACATAAAATTGAAAACTATAAAAACCCTGGAAGACAACCTAGGCAATATCATCCTGGACATAGGAAAGGGCAAAGATTTCATGACAAAGTCTCCAAAAGCAATTGCGACAACAACAAAAAAATGGACAAGAAGACCTAATTGAACTAAAGAGGTTCTGCACAGCAAAAGGAACTATCAAAAGAGTAAGCTGACAACCTACAGAGAAAATAACTGCAAACTATGCATGTGAAACTCATCTCATATCCAGCATCTATAAGGAACTTAAACAAATACACAAGAAAAAAAACAACTCCTTTAAAAAGTGGGCAAGGACATGAAACACACACTTCTCAAAGGAAGACATACATGCTGTCAACAAGCACGTGAAAAAAAGCTCAATATCGCTGATGATTAGAGGAATGCAAATGAAAACTACAATGAAATATCGTCTCACACCAGAATGGATATTATTAAAAAGTTAAAAAAAAAACAGTTGCTGGTGAGTTTTTGGAGAAAAGAGAAGCCTTATATATTGTTGATTAGGGTGTAAATTAGTTCAACTATTGTGGAAAGCAGTGTGGCAATTCCTCAAAGAGATAAAAACAGAACTACCATTCAATGCAGCAATTCCATCACTGGGTATATACCCAGAGGAATATATTCTACCATAAAGACACATGCACGTGAATGTTCATTGTAGCACTATTCACAATAGCAATGACATGGAATCAACCTAAATGCTCATCAATGACAGATTAGATAAAGAAAATGTGGTACATGTACACCATGGAATACTATGCAGAGATAAAAAAGAATGAGATCATGTCTTTTGTGGGAATATGAATGGAGCTGGAGGCCATTATCCTCAACAAACTAATGCAGGAACAGAAAACCAAATATTGCATGTTCTCACTTGCAAGTGACAGCTAAAAGATGAGAACTCATGGACACAAAGAGGGAAACAACAGACACTGGAGCCTGCTTGAGGGTGGATGGTGGAAGAAAGGAGAAGAACAGAAAAAATAACTGGGTACTAGGCTTAATATCTGGGTGATGAAATAATCTGTACACAACCCCCCATGACATAAGTTTACCTATATAACAAACCTTCTCGTTTACCCCTGAACCTAAAATAAAAGTTAAAATAATAAATTAAAAATAAAGAATAGAAGAGTGGCTACAGAAGGAAAGGGGAGAATGAGGCAGCAGACAGGAAGGACGTCTGTTGGTTTATAAGTCCCAAGAAATACGGCAGCTCTGCCTTTCCAGATTTCACGGCTGTGTAGCTGTTGAGGTGCATTCAGCTCAAGACACAAAATTCCAGTTTCTTCACCTAACTTGGCTCTTTCAGAAGCACCTTGGATTGTCAGTGATCCTTAACCCTATCAGGAATGAAATGCTAAATTATGAAAGTCATGTTTAATATTAAGTACATAAATACTTTTGCTACTATTTCTATTTGTTTTCCCTGCTCTATGCATACAGATTAATATGGAATTATATTAATAATAAAAGGATGGCTATAATTAACTAATAATAAATATATTATATAAGTTATACATTATTTAGTTATAATAAACATTCAAATAAGGGGAGGTGACTAGGCAGGTTATGCTGTCTCTACAGCACCTGGTATTACACCTGGGTAGGGTGAGCAATTGGTCCTAGTCTGCCTGTTTTCCTGGTTTGGAGACTGAAATTCCCACATCCTAGGAAGACTCTTCAATCCTGGGCATACCTGACAAACCTCCTTCCTCTTTTAGTGGGACAGGAGAGGTAAGGTGATATAAGCCCTGAACATCCTCCTTCAAATACAACAATGACCGTCTGTTCTCCAATGACAGCAGAAGCCCAGAGAAACAAGGATTTCCACCTGAGCTGAAGTTCAAAGACCTCTTCCCACCCAGGAACAAATCTGAATCCGAAAGCATCACACTCTGAGGAAAGGCCAATTTCAGAGAAAATGGAGTATGGCAGCATTTTTGCCTCTCAGAAAAGCTAGACTGATAAAGAGGATGAGAAAGAGGGTGGGGTGCTCCCAAATGGAAACCACTGGTTGCATCTCATCTCCAGAAAAGGTCTCTCTCATGTGCACTAGAGCAAGTGTTCCTAAGTGCCTGTCCTCAAAACAGAGTAAGTAGAGAAAACAGGTAGAACTTTAGAATCAATACAATTCATATTTTCAGAAATATTCTAAAAGAAATTGCTTTCGTCACAATCATCAACTGAAAAGCATGTGCCTTAAACATCTTGAAAACAAGGACAAAGTTGGAGGGCCTACACTACCTAATTGTGAGGCTTACTATAAAACTACAGTAATTAAGAGTACAGGATTGGCATAAGAATAAACAAACAGATAAATGGAACAGAATAAAACCGGATATACACCTACATATGCACCATTATAATGCAGTGGGAAAAGAAACATCTTTTCAAAAATGACTCTGAAACAACTGAATATCTGTGGAGAAAAATAAAACACCTCAATTTCCATCTCACATGATATGCAAAAAATAACACCTGGATTATAAGCCCTAATATCAAGACTAATCAGTTTCTTTGAAGTTAATACAGAAACATTTTTACAACTTTATAGTAGGAAAGACTTCTTAGAACACAAAAAGTGGCAACTATAAAGAAAAAAATTCATGACCTCATAAAAACAAAAAATTTCTCATTAACCATAACATCAAGAAAATGAAAAAGTATTGTAAGTCATCGATCAGGAGAAAATATTGGCAAAATTATTTGAAAAAGGATCTATATGGAGGATATATAAAGGATGTCTATAAGTAAGTAATTAAAAGATAAATGTGCCAATAAAAATGCGCAAAATATTACAGATAAATTACAAACATATATATGTATATATATGTATAAAAATAGTCAGTAAGCACATAAAATGATGCTCAACATTACTCATCAAGGGAAGGTAAATCAAACCCGCAGTGAGATACCACTTACATACACATTTAAAAGATTATAAATTCAAATGTCGGTGAAGATGTGAGTAAGTAGAATTCTTATTGTGGATGGATGTTTAAAATGGTACAACTGCTTTAGAAAAGTTTAGTAGTTTGTTTTTTTTTTTTTTTTTTTTTTGAGACAGAATCTCACTCTGTAACCCAGGCTGGAGTGCAGCAGTGCAATCTCAGCTCATTGCAAGCTCTGCCTCCCAGGTTCACGCCATTCTCCTGCCTCAGCCTCCTGAGTAGCTGGGACTACAGGCGCCTGCCACAACGCCTGGCTAATTTTTTGTATTTTTAGTAGAGATGGGGTTTCACCGTGTTAGTCAGGATGGTCTCGATCTCCTGACCTCGTGATCCGCCTGCCTCGGCCTCCCAAAGTGCTGGGATTACAGGTGTGAGCCACCGCGCCCAGCCTAAGTTTAATAGTTTTTTACACATTTAATACACCTAATTTATGATCCTGAAAGTTTATTCTGAACTGCCTACCCAAGAAAACTGAACTGTATGTCCTCAAAAAGATTTGTATAAAACAAATTTTTTGCAATTTTCATAATAGACGTATTGCAGCAATCAACATATAGCAAAAACTGGAAACAATCCAAATGTTCATCAGGAGAAAATGGGTAAGTACGTTGTATTATATTCATACAGTATGAATTTCTGATTACCAATCAGTAATAAAAGGGAACAAACTATTGGTACACATCACAAAACAGATGAAACTCAAAACTATTATGTTGAGAGAAATAAAACATACACAAATGAGGATACATTATATGATTTTATTCATATGAAACTCAGAAGCAGGCAAAACTAATGATGGATCAAAACAGTGGCTGCCTCTGGGCAAAAAGGGAGATCACCTGGAAAGGGACACGGGAGTCTTTTGGGAATGTTAAACATCTCTGACGTTTTGACTAGAATGTTAGTTATGCAGGTGTTAAATATTTGTCACACTCATCAAACTGCACAATTATGTTTCGTCCATTTTATTATTTGTTATTAATCTAAAAATTTTTGTATTTTTATGTTAGTAGTTTTTGGTGTACAGGTTACCCCAAAACTTATTTTGATGAGTTCTTTTGAGATGAATTCAGACATCTTAGTGCACCCATCACCCAAGCAGTGTACACTGTACCTGTGGGTTTTTATCACTCACCCCCTAAAAACTGCCCGCTCAACTAGTCCCCAAGTTCATTATATCATTCTGTATGTCTTTGTGTCCTCACAGTTTAGCTCCCACTTATTAGTGAGAACATATGGCATTTGGTTTTTCACTCTTGAGTTACTTCGTTTAGAATAAAGGCCTCCAGATCCATCCAAGTTGCTGCAAAAGATATTATTTCATTCCTTTTTATGGCTGAGTAGTATTCCATAGCGTATATATGACGTATTTTCTTTATCCACTCGTTGGTTGATGGGCACTTAGGTTGGTTCCATATCTTTCTAAAATTTTTTTAAAGTTTCTCTTTACTACAGAGGTTTGTTAATATAAGATTCAAAAGAACAAAATGGAGAAAGAAGAGACAACTCTACTACATAAATGAATCTAAATAAATGAATATATAAATAGTCATAAACAATAAAAAGATAAAAGCCTGCAAATTACAGTCATACTTGATGTAAAGTTATATAATGTATTTTCCAAATCCACACCTAAATATATCTCAGTAAAAAGGTAAAACAGCAAAGAAAAAAAAATTAACCCTAAAAGACCTGTGAATAATATGTGTGGCAGATGATGTAGATTAACTACAAAAGAATAAGAAACTGACTGAGGGCTAAATTGTTGCTCACAATTCTTAATGCATAAAGGAATACATTAAAATGAGTGTATCAATGATGTAAGTGACATTAAAATGAAACTCTATGTACAGATAATATAAGTTTCAAGAATGAAAGCAAACTATCAGAGGAACCCCAGCAAGAATTAATCCAAAAGGAAAAAAAGAGAGGCAAGGTAAACAAAAGTTAAATTTTTATTACATAGCCATTAAATACGTATACATAACTTTCTCAAATTAACTTCAGGTAAGTCCATTTTTATAATTGTGATGGGTGAAGAAAAGAAGAGAAAACTAAAAGCTCATTAAAATTTGCATTTGGACTATGATATACATATTGAAAAATTCTAAATGTTGAAAGAAAAGTAAATGTTTAATTATGTGTTTTGGAAGTATTAGAACCAGAGTAACAATGGAAGAAATTTTGCAAACAATTTACAAAAAAAGGGAAAACATATTTTTCCCTGCTATATGAATATATATATAAGATATATGAATATATATGAATATATATAAGATATATGAATATATATGAATATATATATGAATATATATGAATATATATATGAATATATATGAATATATATATGAATATATATGAATATATATATGAATATATATGAATATATATATGAATATATATGAATATATATATGAATATATATGAATATATATATGAATATATATGAATATATATATGAATATATATGAATATATATATGAATATATATGAATATATATATGAATATATATGAATATATATATATTCTTCCCTGCCATATTTGTATTTTCCCTGCCATATATATGAAAGAAGGAAGGGAAGGGGAAAGGGAAGGGGAAGGGAAGGGGAAGGGGAAGGTGAGAAAGAGGAAAGGAAGGAGGGAAGGAAGGAAGGAAGGGGAAGGAGGGAGGGAGGGCAAGAAAGGAAGAAAGAGAGAAAAGGGAAGGAAGAAAGAAAAGAAGGAATGAAAAGAAAGAAAAAAAAGAAAAAGGAAAAAAGCCCTAAAGCTCCATGAAGAAAAGACTGATTCTAAGTTGGGGAGTGAAAGTACAAAAGATGAGCCTAGAACATCTTGTAGTGCCAGTGTTCAAAGTGAGGACACGCTTAAAACACATAGAAAAAAGACACAGGAACTAACTGAAACAATGTCCGATTGCCAAATTTGAAACAATTTGAGCAACACAATAAATAAAACAGTACTGGAATAAACCCAAGAATATGGACTCATTAAATTTTATTTTATACTTTGGTGACTACAGATCAAAAGGGGAAAGTAGGGAGAATAACTTTATAGTGAAACCAATTTGACAAACACTATCTATGCTATGATAAAGTTTAACATTGTCAATACATGCCAATGCATGTACTCTTAATCAGACATGCAAAAATAGCACTTTACCTCCATGGTCTTCCTTACCAACAATTTATATGTACAATCTAGTCATAGGAAAAACATTAGGCAGATCTAAAGTCAGGGAAGTCTCCAAATGTGTAAAGGTCATTAAAATTAAAAAAGGCCAGCCAGGCGTGGTGGCTCATGCCTGTAATCCCAACACTTCGAGAGGCCAAGGAGGGAGGATCACAAGGTCAGGAGTTCGAGACCAGCCTGACCAACATGGTGAAACCCAGTCTGTACTAAAAAAACAAAAATTAGTCGGGCGTGGTGGCGCATGCCTATAATCCCAGCTACTCAGGATGCTGAGGCAGGAGAATCGTTTGAAGCCAGGAGGTGCAGACTGCAGTGAACTGGGATTGCACCCTTGCACTCCAGCCCGGATGACAGAGCAAGACTCCATCTCAAAATAAATAAATAAATAAATAAATAAGGTCTGAGAAGCTGTCAGAATCTAGAGGATCTGAAGGATACATAATCAACAAATATAATGTGATATTCATAATAAGATCATAAAACAGAAAAAGAACAGTTGGTAAAAACTAAAGAAATACCTAGGAATCCAACTCACAAGGGACATGAAGTACCTCTTCAAGGAGAACTACAAACCACTGCTCAATGAAATAAAAGAGGATACAAACAAATGGAAGAACATCCCATGCTCATGGGTTGGAAGAATCAATATCGTGAAAATGGCCACACTGCCCAAGGTAATTTATAGATTCAATGCCATCCCCATCAAGCTACCAATGACTTTCTTCACAGAATTGGAAAAAACTACTTTAAAGTTCATATGGAACCAAAAAAGAGCCCGCATCGCCAAGTCAATCCTAAGCCAAAAGAACAAAGCTGGAGGCATCACGCTACCTGACTTCAAACTATACTACAAGGCTACAGTAACCAAAACAGCATAGTACTGGTACCAAAACAGAGACATAGATCAATGGAACAGAACAGAGCCCTCAGAAATAATGCCGCATATCTACAACTATCTGATCTTTGACAAACCTGACAAAAACAAGCAATGGGATAAGGACTCCCTATTTAATAAATGGTGCTGGGAAAACTGGCTAGCCATATGTAGAAAGCTGAAACTGGATCCCTTCCTTACACCTTATACAAAAATTAATTCAAGATGGATTAAAGACTTAAATGCTAGACCTAAAACCATAAAAACCCTAGAAAAAAACCTAGGCAATACCATTCAGGACATAAGCATGGGCAAGGACTTCATGTCTAAAACACCAAAAGCAATGGCAACAAAAGCCAAAATTGACAAATGGGATCTAATTAAACTAAAGAGCTTCTGCACAGCTAAAGAAACCACCATCAGAGTGAACAGGCAACCTACAGAATGGGAGAAAATTTTCACAATCTACTCATCTGACAAAGGGCTAATATTCAGAATCTACAATGAACTCAAACAAATTTGCAAGAAAAAAACAAACAACCCCATCAAAAAGCGGGCGAAGGACATGAACAAAGACTTCTCAAAAGAAGACATTTATGCAGCCAAAAAACACATGAAGAAATGCTCATCATCACTGGCCATCAGAGAAATGCAAATCAAAACCACAATGAGAAACCATCTCACACCAGTTAGAATGGCGATCATTAAAAAGTCAGGAAACAACAGGTGCTGGACACGATGTGGAGAAATAGGAACACTTTTACACTGCTGGTGAGACTGTAAACTAGTTCAACCATTGTGGAAGTCAGTGTGGTGATTCCTCAGGGATCTAGAACTAGAAGTACCATTTGACCCAGCCATCCCATTACTGGGTATATACCCAAAGGACTATAAATCATGCTGCTATAAAGACACATGCACACGTATGTTTATTGCGGCACTATTCACAATAGCAAAGACTTGGAACCAACCTAAATGTCCAACAACGATAGACTGGATTAAGAAAATGTGGCACATATACACCATGGAATACTATGCAGCCATAAAAAAGGATGAGTTCATATCCTTTGTAGGGACATGGATGAAACTGGAAAACATCATTCTCAGTAAACTATCGCAAGGACAAAAAACCAAACACTGCATGTTCTCACTCATAGGTGGGAATTGAACAATGAGAACTCATGGACACAGGAAGGGGAACATCACACTCCGGGGACTGTTGTGGGGTGGGGAGAGGGGGGAGGGACAGCATTAGGAGATATACCTAATGCTAAATGACGAGTTAATGGATGTAGCACACCAAAATGGCAGATGTATACATATGTAACAAACCTGCACGTTGTACACATGTACCCTAAAACTTAAAGTATAATAATAATAAAAAAAAAAAAAGTTCAACATTATATATAATTACACCTATTCAATAAACATTAATACTAAAAAAAAAGAAATCTGAATAAAGTATGGACTCCAGTTAATAATAATGTATAATTATTTTTTTCACCAGTTGTCACAAACGTATCACGCTAACGAAAGGTGTTCCCAAAATGGGAAGTTGGATATTCTGTATCTTGGAACTCCATGTTCTGTCTTTGCAACTATTCTACTAATCTGAACTATTCTAAAATATTTAAAAGCTTAAATTTTAAATTTTTACATTAAATTTTTAAAAATTTTAAATATGCCCTTCACCTGCCCCCAACAAAATCTTAATATCTTTAAATTAAGCACCTCATTTTCAAATAATATTTACATCAAAGAAGAAAGCAAAACACTATCTTACCCTATTTAGTAACAACGGCCACTAAACGAACAAAATACAAAACACTGGGATTTACCCCAAACAATTCTCAGAGGAAAATGTGCAGTTATTTTGGGTGTAAATAAATAAAGTAAGCTTTTCAGTCAAGAATTTGAAAAAAGAAAAAAACGAAGCATGAATTAAGAGTTTATACAGTTATTTAAATAAGTAAATTTGAAAATATGGTAAATAAGTTAAAGAGTAATACCAAAAGTTTGTTTTTTGAAAATATTTTAAAAATTGGGCAGATATGATGATGAAAACCTATAGATGGCATAAATAACATTAGAAAGAAAATCAGAAAAATAACAGCTACTGAGATTTTTTTTACTTAAAATGAATAGATGCACAAATTTACAAAAATACTTTTGATAACCTAGACAACATAGAAATTGACTGCAATTGGCTCAAGTAGAAATAGAAAGGTTGATTAGACAAATAATCTAAAAATATATTTAAAAGGTACTCAAATATCCACAACCAAAAAGAAAACATACTCAAATGACTTCATGAGTAACATATAAAAGATTTCAGTAAAAACGCTCCCAAGTACATAAACTCCTCCATAATACTGGAAAAGATGCTATTATGTCCAAGCAGGACAGAAACAGTAACCACACAAGAATAATTCAATAAAGGAAATTTACAATCCAGTGCCCTTCCTGAACACAGAAGCAAAAACCCAAAATAAATTATAAGCTAATTGAATTAAGCAATGATAAACATTAATAACATCATACATATGAAAATATATATAATATAGTGTAATAATAATAAAAACACTGTAAGAATGTTACAATGGACTTTGGGGACTGGGAGTAAGGGTGGGAGGTGGGTGAGGGATAAAAAGCTACAAATTGGAGCCGGGCACGGTGGCTGCCACCTGTAATCCCAGCACTTCAGGAGGCCAAGGCAGGCGGATTACCTGAAGTCAGGAGCTTGAGGCCAGCCTGGTCAAAATGGTGAAACCCTATCTGTACTAAAAATACAAAAATTAGCCGGGCATGGTGGCGCACACCTGTAATCCCAGCTTCTCAGGAAGCTGAGGCAGGAGAATTGCTTGAACCCAGGAGGCAGAGCTTGCAGTGGGCCGAGATCACGCCACTGCACTCCAGCCTGAGCAACAGAGCGAGAATGTCTTGGAAAGGAAAAAAAAAAGCTACAAATTGGGTTCAGTGTAGATTGCTTGGGTGATGGGTGCACCAAAATCTCACAAATCATCACCAAAGAACTTACTCATGTATCCAAACACCACCTGTTCTCCCAAAACCTATGAAAATTAAAAAATTATCATAAATTTTTAAAAATTATAAAAACATTAGAAGTTTTAATTAGAATGTCTATTATGTAATCACGTTTAACATATTAAAGTCAATAAAGTACACGATCATCCAGATAGGTACCGTGAAAATTCTTAATAAAATTCAATACTAACATGGTTTTGGTAGATGAATAACTAAACAGATCAACAGACCAGGATGAGTTTATGGTTTTTAAAAAGTTGATTTAGGCAGGTGTGGTAGCTCACCCCTGTAATCCCAGCTACTCAGGAACCTGAGGCAGAAGGATTGCTTGAGGCTAGTAGTTCAAGACCAGCCTGGGCAACACAGCAAGATGCCATTTCTAAAATTAAAAAATAAAAATAAACTGGTTTTATTTATGTGTACCTGATATATGAATAGTGGCATTACAATGTTATTCAAGGGAGCAAATCTGCCTCATACTATAAACAGAGATAAATTCCAGATGGATTAGAGACCATCTGGAGATTCATTAAAAGAAATTAGAAGCAAATATATTGTTACCTTATACCTTAGTCCATTCAGGCTGCTATAACAAAATGCCATACACTAGATGGCTTATAAACGATAGAAATTATTGCATACAGTTCGGGAGGCTGAAGTCCAAGATCAAGGTGATAGCAAACTTGGTGTCTAGTGAGGGCCTGCTTCTTGGTTCACAGATGGTGCCTTATGTGGTGTCCTCACATGACAGTAGAGAAGAGAAAGCTTCCTTAAGCCTCTTTTGTAAGGGCACTAATCCCATTCATGAAGGCTCTACCCTTGTGACCTAATCACCTACCAAAGGCCTAAACTCATAATACCATCACATTGGGGATAAAGATTTTAACACATGAATCTTGGGAGGCACAAACATCTTTAAGCAAGGGTGTTGTTGTTGTTGTTGTTGTTGTTGTTTTTGAGACGGAGTCTCACTCTGTGACCCAGGCTGGAGTGCAGTGGCCCGATCTTAGCTCACTGCAAGCTCCGCCTCCCAGGTTCACACCATTTTCCTGCCTCAGCCTCCCAAGTAGCTGAGACTACAGGTGCCCGCCACCATGCCTGGCTAATTTTTTGTATTTTTAGTAGAGATGGGGTTTCACCGTGTTAGCCAGGATGGTCTCGATCTCCTCATCTCGTGATCCGCCTGCCTCAGCCTCCCAAAGTGCTGGGATTACAGGCATAAGCCACTGCACCTGGTGGGTTTGCTTGTTTTTATACTAAAAAAAAGACAATGGAAACACAAAAAAGAGAAATTTTACTACATAAAATTTTAAATTCTTAAATGATAAAACATATGATAAAATTATAAGGCAAGATTATTTGTTTTAATATATTTGCAATCTACTGGGTAACTAGTGGTAGGCGGCCATCATGAAGCATACATGATGTGTGTAGATGAACATACGGTAACATGAATCGATCTTAGAAGTACATTCCTCAGTGGAAAAAAAAAGAAATAGAATGATTTTTTTTTTTGTAACCCAGCTTTTTCAGCTCAATTGTGAACAGTGAAAATAGATTAACCTATACTACAGAATACACCAAATGCTCAAGAATTCATGGTAACACCAGCCAGGGGTGCAGGTGAAGGGTTGTTTGCTAATATAAAGAAGATTGCTGTAAACTAACAGGCCATTTGTTTCCCACATCTCCTTCCCTGACCCAGCATCCAAACCACGGTTGGCCCTACACCCTGACAGAAAACAGGAGGTTTAGTCTCTGGGGAAGATAAAACACGACAGCCTGTGTACTAAGAGACATTATGTAGAGGCAAGCTGAATGTGTCACACTGAAAACAGAGAAATTAAAATTCTAATTAAAATGTAACATTAAAGTAAATAAACATGAGGCATACTATGATTCCTAGTTTCTTCGCTCATTTTGCTCCCAGAAAGCTGGAAAGCAGGCCTTCCAATACTCGAGGCAGGAAATAGGAATGCTTTTTTCTGCAGAGTCTGAGCAGCATGAAAAGAAAGACCTAAAGATGCTGCTCCTGAGGGGTTCCACCACAAAAGAGCCAGAAGGAGCTCACAGTTTGCAAGCCCCTGCCCCTCAGTGAGCTCAGAGTTTACAGCAGGGCTTTTCACTGGCACATCCTCATATATGTGTAGTAAACCAAGGAGCACAAGAATTCCAAGAAAGTTCTTTAACAGAAAGATACAAACAAGCAAGTAGCAAGAGACTATTTAGGCTGGGTGTGATGGCTTCTGCCTATAACCTTAGTACTTTGAGAAGCCAAGGCAGGAGAACTTGAGGCCAGGAGTTCAAGACCAGCCTGGGCAACAAAATGAAACTCCATCTTTACAAAACAAAACAAAAAAAGGCAGCATTGATGGCATGTATGAATAGTCCCTGCTTCAGAAAAGTCTGAGGTGAGAGGATCACTTGAACCCAGGAGTTCAAGGCTGTAGTGAGCTATGATCTCACCACTGCACTCCAGCCTGGGTAACAGAGCAAGACCATGTCTGAAAAGAAAAAAAAAAAAAGATTACTTACATTAATGAAAACAACTGCAGTAAAAACCGCAGGTACGTGTGTGTGTTGAAAGGCATTTCAACCATTAAAAAAAAATCTAGAGTACAAAAATCTATTGACTACTACAATGTGATAAAAGAAGTGGAAACTGGAAACACTGGAAAATAAAAACTCTCCAAGAAAATAAAGCAAAAGGTAGACAGATGGAAAGCAGAAGAGAAACAATGAGAAAACAATGGAAATTAGAGCAATAGGTAATATCCAATTAAATAAGCATTCTAAAATAGAGAAAATTTAAAACCAAAGAGGAGGAAATTAAAAACAAAACAAAACAAAAATTACAAACAAACAATCAGGAGCTAAAAATGGCCTCGGAATTCTCAACAATAACAATGGGAGCTAGGAGACAATGAAGTAATGCCTTCCAGTTACTGAAGGGAAATAATTTTCCAAAAGAAAAAGTATTCTAGGCCAGGTGCGGTGGCGTAATGCCTTCCAGTTACTGAAGGGAAATAATTTTCCAAAAGAAAAAGTATTCTAGGCCAGGTGCGGTGGCTCACTCCTGTAATCCCAGCACTTTGGGAGGCCAAGGCGGGCGGATCACGAGGTCAGGAGATCGAGACCATCCTGGCTAACACAGTGAAACCCCGTCTCTACTAAAAATACAAAAAATTAGCTGGGCGAGGTGGTGGGCACCTGTAGTCCCAGCTACGCAGGAGGCTGAGGCAGGAGAATGGCATGAACCCTGGGGGGCGGAGCCTGCAATGAGCCAAGATCACACCACTGCACTCCAGCCTGGGTGAAAGAGCGAGACTCCGTCTCAAAAAAAAAAAGAAAAAAAGAAAAAAAGTATTCTATACTCAACAAATTCTATATCCAACCAAATTATCAAGGAAGTGTAACATTTAAAAATTGTATTTTTAATCCAGCAAGTTCTCTAAATGTTTTCTTCCATTTATCATTTCTTAAAAAGGCACTCTGCTCAATGAAACTTAAGCAATACATCAGAAAGTAGAAGGAAGCAGGAAAAAGAAGTTACAACAGAGGAGAAAAGCAAAAGAAATTTCCCACGATGAAAGCTATTAACCAGACATAGGGGGCAAGCCAGTTGATATCAGAGTAGGTCAAAAATATTTTAGTTAAGGTTTCTCAGAAGATGAATTTGAGCAAATCAGTGATGCATCTAAAAGTCTTGCTATCTAGACAATTTTGGAGCACTTAGGCTGAACTAATGATAAGTATCTAAATTTAAAATCAGTGGAAAGAAACAAGCCAATATTTAACTTTGTGCAACAAAAGAAAGCATACAGGGAAGAAACATATTCATAGCATTACATGACTCAGCATTAAATAATGTTCACACAGTAATACAAAATGCAAGCACTGAATATTGATCTGTTTAAAATTATGATAATGGGAAGATAAAAGCATATAAAGGCTGTGAGACTGACTTGGGATGGGAGGTGGGGAGAAGGAGAGCTAAATTATCATTGTTATAAGGTTACTTCAAACATATTTAAGTAACTATATTTAAATATCTAATAAATATTATTTAATATCAACTATCTAATATCAAAATAAACAGACAAAAGGATTAGAAGTGGTTACTTAAGGAAATGGAATAAGTGGTCAATTTTCTTAAGATTATACACGATTATATATATAACTATCCTTATAAAATTCCTTAACTATATTAATGTGTAATTTAGTACAAATGCTTAAAGTAAGAGTGAAGAAAAGTTGGCATAATTTCACTAGTAATGGGAGGAATACAAATTAAAAGAAGATAGTATTCCCCCAGTCAGATTTCCAAAATTAAAACTTTTGAAATTATAAAGTGCTGCTGAGGATGCATGAAAACACATACTATCACAAGCTGCTGCTGAAAGTATAAATACAGTCACATTAGAGAGCATTTTGATGGCATTAAAATACAACTAAAAAAAACACATACCCTAAAAGTTGACATAGCAATTATATTCTTAAGTATTTACTCTCAGAAAATCACCAGAACAAGTATACATGAAGACATATTTTGGCAGTATTTTCTGTAAAAGAAAAAAAGGAAAAACAATTTAAATATCTGCCAATAAGGAAATAGATAAATAGAACACAGTATGTCTATATTGTGGAATAATCTGTCAAGGGACTAGATTAAATCAATATAAAAAAGAAGATTTTCAACTTTTTAAATGAGATTTATGATTAGAAAAACCAAACAATCAAAACTACATTTTACATTATGACCTAGAACACACATCTATACACATGCATTCCTAAACAAATGCATTTCTATATTTTCCATTCTATATTACACTATTTGTTATAACCAAACTTGCATCTGCTCACCCAGTGCAAAGAAAAAGCTAAACACCGACATGGAGATATGCAGCAGGAGAAAGTGAAGCACCTATTGTAGGGAGCCAAGCAAGGCAACCTGGCAGTTAATGCTTAAGATGCAAACTCCCTGATAGCTTACAAACAAGGGTGTTTTAAAGGCAGAGGGGAAGGGGGCTTCAAAGTGAGTTAGGAGCCATCATTCTCAGCAAACTATCGCAAGGACAAAAAATCAAACACCGCATGTTCTCACTCATAGGTGGGAATTGAACAATGAGGACACATGGACACAGGAAGGGGAACATCACATGCCGGGGCCTGCCATGGGGTAGGGGGAGTGGGGATGGATAGCATTAGGAGATATACCTAATGTAAATGATGAGTTAATGGGTGCAGCACACCCACATGGCACATGTATACATATGTAACAAACCTGCACGTTGTGCACGTGTACCCTAGAGCTTAAAGTATAATAAAAACAAAAACAAAAAAAAAGTGAGTTAGGAGCTGAGAAATTTCAAGAACTTCCTTATCCATTTTTTGGTTCCAGTCTGCCTGAGGTCTATGTGACAACAGTTGACATTTTCCATCAGGTAGGGGTCCTGGTTTCTGAAAAAACAACTCAAGGATATATGCCAAGGTGTTATCTTTAGTTTCTACAGCAAAACAAACATCTTGTGGCTCTGGCTTACTGGGGTGGCTATTCTTTATCTTCTTACTTAGGAGGTTATTCATTCACTTCTGTAATTGCTGGTTGTAGGGCTAGCTATATGCCTGGAATTTCCTTCAAGGGACTCAAAATTTTTCCTTTTTCTCCATACTAGGGGTGTGGAGTCAAGCAGGCCCCTACAGGGGGCCTATGCCATCTCACATTCTTACTTTATTCTCTTTAATAAGAACTAATACCGTTAGTATGACTCACCAAATTGATTTCATAATAAAAACAGGAGAGAGTATAAAGATCATCCAGGCCAAAATACTCATTATGGTAGCTATGGACCACATATGGCTATTCAGCATTTAAAATGTAGCTAGTCTTCACTAAAATGTGTTATAAATGCAAAATATACACCAAATTTCAAAGCATTAAAAAAAAATGTAAACTATCTCATTAATAATTTTATTGATTATTGCTGAAATATTTTGTATGTATTGAGTTAAATAAAATATATTAAAACATATCTCACCTATTTCTTTTTTTAACATGGCTATTAGAAAATTTAAAATTATGTGGTTGACATTATATTTGTTTTGGACAATACAGGTCTAGATTATACAGACATTGTCCCTCCAATTTCCTTAGCTTATATGATTGTAAATTAACTAAGACTTTAGCGATCTCCACAGTATAAAACATGTAGATTTATAATCCTGAAACTTGGAACTAGAAAATGCTCTCCAAGTTTCATTCTGATAACTTGGTTTCCCATAAAATTGCCCTCAGGGAGGAAAAATGTGTTGGTTAGAATGACATGTATTTCTGATCTGCCTGACAGTTCCACTTTTTATTGTAAATCAATGAAATGACTTTATTTTTGTGGGTATTTTGTGCCTTTTGTGAGCATGAGTCAGCGCCTCTGAATTAATTCTGCTGAATTAATTAAAACAAGCTTGAGGAGCTAAGTTGAAGACTACGGGCCACAGTAAAATCATCAAAGGTGCAGTTCTCAAATGTTAATGCTTGAGAATCATCTGACTGGCTACTTGAAACACAGATTGCTGCGCCCCACTCCCAGAGCTTCTGATTCAGCAAGTCTGGGGTGAGGCCTGAGAGTCTGCATTTCTAGCAAGTTTCTCAGGATGCTTGTCCAGGCATCACAAGTTAACAAAGATTGATCAAAGCAAATGCTACCTTTTAGGAGGGATCTAAGTGGTCAGTTGGTCTTCCCCAGATGATACCACCTGGAGAAGTATCATCTTACTGTACTTATGGTATTGTATAACTTATTTCAACTTTTGTAACACTAATTCCCTTGTAATCTTTGGTAAATCACTTTATATCACCAGGATTCAGTTCCCTCAATTATAAAATGTGGGGTTTCATGTATAGGTAGAGATTTCTTATTGTATCTCTAAAGATATTTCTGTCGCCTCCATTGTCCCCTTCTTCCTTGGAAAAAGAAGCCCATTTTTCGATGGCAACAGAAATAACACTCTGTGTTTCCAAGTTTTCCTTGCCTCTCTCTAGACCTGTTAAATCAAATGCAAATTCAAGTGCTGTGTGGGACTCTTAGCCTGGCAGATTCAGCTGATGGGTGCTCTCTTCTTGCCTTTGGCCTTTATTCCTTCTTTCAACAGTCATTTTATTTATTATGAAGTAATACGGAACATTGAAGCTATGTATAAAAATGGTAGAGCAAGAGGATAGAAATTTGTCACTGAAAACACTGTGGAAATACCAACCCAGCCCCAGAATGGCCATCTCCAGGTTGACTTTATATAAGAAATACATTTCCACATAATTTGTCACCATTGTATTTCTCCTATAAACAGCTGGAACCTATTGATAAACTTAAGACAAATGTTCTATTAAGAAGTTAGTCAACATTTTAAAACACAGAATCTCCCATACAGGGTTTCCATTAAACTTGGTAACATAAAATACTCTATTATTTTTATACAGATTGAAGAGGTCCTTGATACCACTTTATAGCCACCTGTGTTTCCAGAGTTTCTAGACATCCTGTATTTTATGTCTTTCCCAAGACATCTTGGCTTCCATATGACATTATGTTTACTTTTAAAAAACACTTTTACATTCATTATCCTGAAGCCTTTCAAATCATCAATGATGTTCATCTCACATTCATCCACTAAATACTTCTGAGGAACAGCTATATTCAAAAGCCCAGGAAAATGTTAAGTTAGAAGCATTTGGAAAAGCGAAAATTCAGAAGAATCCATTGCTAAGGGAAAGGAAAAATGTTGCAGTCAGTTACTAGAAATAAAATGAATTATGTCAGTAAACTAAGGAAGAATATATAAAGGTGAGCAGACTTCTAGAAAGAGACAAAACAGAGTAGAAACTGCGTGTGTTCTATTATTTGACAGCAGCAGAAAAGCAAGCCAAGAACAGTGGGCCTCTAAACCAGCTGAATGAAGATCCAGGAAGGGGCTAAAACTGGGCACAGTCTACCTTGCCAGTCGCTCTGCCTATAGAGGCCAGTCTTAAGGCATTGACAATACAACGGTAAAAACATCTCATGATCGACAACTAATAAGTAATTAGAAATGGAGTTACACTTCACCTTTGGGAAAGGGTCTGTCCAGGACTATAAAACAATTAGATAAAGTTTCTGAGTTTGGTGCTTATCTTTTCTTTCTTCTTTGGGTTTTCCTTTAAATCAGCAGATACAGTAAGTCATGAACCTGTATATCCAAGTTCGCACAGATATTGCTATAGGACCACCCACAGAGGACAATGAGAGAATGTGAAGTCAGCAGAAATATGAGTGAGGTCTTAAGAATGTTGATGTCAATTAAATTTATGCAGACAAGTCATTCAATTTAAAGATGAGGAAACTAAGGCCCAGACAGCTGTGGCTTCTCCAAGGGGGCACAACTAATGAGAGCCACAGCTGGTACAAGAACCAAGGTTTTCCATCTTTCAAAACGGTTTCACTTTTGCAACACAGTGCCTTCCAATGATTTACTCAGTGACTCCAACCATACAAACTTTATTCATCCACATTTGAGAAAGAGGAAATCCTGTAAAACTCATTTATAATCTTATCTGAAGGTAAGAGTGTTATCTCCAGCATATACACGTATATATTTGATGCTTGGAAAACATTCTGGGGAATGAAATAGTTTTTCTGCATAATTTACAGAGGGATCACTTAACAGTGTTTTTTCCCTGGGAAATGCAAATTGAATACTTGCTCTGTAAAAGTTGTAATTGAATCTCTTCCAATCTGGAATCTTCCCTGTCTAATTAAATATTTAATCCATTATTTGCTGCTTTTAGTGAAAATGGCTGGAATTCCAGCTGCTCTGCAACCTCTCATCGGCTCCCTATGACAAGGAGACATATGCTGATGAAGGTCTAATACTGTTTTGCTAAAGGCTAAACTCAACACATCTGGTAAAGCCTCAGAAGGGTCGCAGCCTCAATATTCACTTATAATTCTGAGACAGCAGCAGCAGCCTGACATGAGGCCAAGACAAGAGTTGGTAAAATACATAAATATCAACATCCAAGGAAAAAAAATCAGAATTGTAAGTAACACTTGATAGAGAAAAAAATAATGCCAAGGTACTAACATTTAAAATGTGGATAGATTTCAACACGATTTGCACTTTTAAAAAATGGATATTTTTGTGTTTCTTAAGGAGCTTTTTTCAATTTGGCTTTAGTAACAAACAACAGAAGTGAGAAAATTGTGCTGTAAAAAAATATGAACTATCCTCTCTTATTAATCTTTAAAAATATCTGTAGAATATAATTAAATGAGACTAAAACAGTAGTCTAGCAAGCAGCTGGAAGATACTGTTATTTTCTTTCTGTGAATGTAGCCAGGCATGTCTGACTAGGAAAGACAAAAGGGCTGCAGCATTTACTATTGAAAGAGGAAACGTAAATGGCATCTACCACTGTTGGCTGTGGAACTGCTTGGAATGATGTAACACTGAAATAAACAAAACATCTGAATAAACATTTCTTCAGCAGGAAAATTGGCATTATTTGTGAAGTAAATATAGACACACACACACACACACACACATGCACCTGATACCATGTAATCAAACACCAAGGAAATTTCCAGATATGAAAATGATTATTTGTCAAGCATTAAAATCTTTTTCATTTATGAAAAAAAAAAAGATTTCTTAAGGATTTTGGTACCTAAACCACCATTTTCTGAATCATGCTCCAGAGTTCAACATTTCTCGAATGATTTTGTGAGAAGTTCCCCCACAAAGTCAATTAAAGAACAATGATCTTGTGGTCTAAGAACGATGGGCAACCCTGGGCAACAGTGTGTTGTGCAAAATTCAGTTTTTAATTGTAGGACCCCATGACATGCTAATCTGTATTGTCTGTTTCAAAAGGGAAACATAACGTTCAGAATTCTCCAAAATTATTTGATTACTAGGCCTGTTTTCTGTGGACTGCAGCTCAGACCTGGGGTATTACGTTCACTTTGTAACAGGTGCTTCATTCTTCCCAGAGAAGTTAACCTTATTTTTGTCATTGGCTTGTGTGTATTTAGTGAGTCTCCTTAAAATCTACACAGAAAAAAGAATATTTCTGCTTTCTCTCTTTGTCCATTACTGCACATATGAAAACAATAGAAAAAAAGTCTCCTTGCCTTTCATCAAGGAGTGTGAATGAGAGGGAGGACAGATAGTTGCAAAAAGAGTGGACCAAATATATTTTTAGCTCAACAATAGCTGTAATGTTAGTGGGATAATAACTCTTCTGTCATATGAGTACAGTAGAACAAGAAACTAGGATCTGTGTGTTGGCTGAAGGGATCAAGTTTTGGGATCCCACAGGAGTCCCATTGCAAATAATTTAGTATTTGAATCAAATAGACATGACATACATATGTGCAAATCTGCCTTTCTTTTCTGTTTCACTGACATCCCACATTTGCTAGAGTCTTCAATGCATAGCCACTAGAACTTGCTACAGAAAGAATGTTAAGTGAATCTCTCAAGAAAAATTCTCCTCAAATATTTGCCTCCCTCTTCAGTAGGTCAGTAACTCAGTTCATGGCACTCTCCCAGAGCGCAAATGAGACATTTCTATCCACTACTGAAGGCTATAATGCCCATGGCAAAAACTTTATGTTCCCTGTTCACCTGCAGTCAGAGATGTGCAAGTTGTCAGGCAGAGAAAGCTTGAGGTTAGCTCTCATAAGCACTTCTCACTTTCGGAGATCCATAATCAAGCTAAATAGAGCTGCAGTGTGGCTGCCCATGGCATTCTGAGACAGCACCACTAGGTCAGTGGGCTAGAGGGAAGACATGGAGAGAATTCCAATATCTGAAGCTAATGGATACCAAAGTGAATCTGGAAGGCAAAGAGATAGCATATGACAGCCAGTACCCACTGATGAAGACCAGAAGAGGTCAAGAAGTAACCATCTCACAAAAAATATATATAAGCCCTTATACGGCTAGATGCCATCTTTAGAAGAATGGCAAACAGAGGGAAAGATTGGCTGGGCACCAGAGCAACTTTATCTAAGAAAGATTATATGCCATCCATTACATTATTGCACTAAAATATTGTATTAGTCCATTCTCACACAGCTATAAAGAACTACCTAAGACTGGATAATTTATAAGAAAAAGAAGTTTAATGGACTCCCAGTTCCACAGGCTGTACAGGAAGCATGGCTGAGGAGGCCCCAGGAAAATTACAATCAAGGCAGAAGCCAAAGAGGAAGTAGGTACAATCTTCACGTGGCCAGAGCAGTAGAGGGAGAAAGTGAAGGACGAAGTGCTACACGCTTTCAGACAACCAGATCTCGTGAGAACTCACTCACTATCATGAGAACATCAAGAGGGAAATCCTCTCCCATGATCCAATCACCTCCCACCAGGACCCTCCCCCAACACTGGGGATTATAATTCAACATGAGATTTGGGTGGTGACACAGAGACAAATCATATCAAATAAAAATTGAATAGCACTAAGAATTAATTTTCCTTGCAATTAATTACCAAGTGAATACTTAGGAGACAGACAAGACTTCATATAGACTAAATGAAGACATTCCATTTTTTCTTCACATCTGAGTTGTAATAGAATTTTAATATACAACCCCATATTATCTTTCAGGAAATCAAAGGTGTTAAAGCATATGTACTCATTAAGAAACTGACACTTATTAAATTATGTGGAGTGGGGGGAAATAAATTATGTGGAGTGGGGAAAAATAATTAACCCTTCCATCTTGTGTTACAAATCATCATCTACTTTTATCTGGAAGAATTTACTAACCACATAAAACATCTATGTGTTTCAGTCAAAGCTCATCTTGAATTTCACCACCTGCCAAGCAAACTTCGTGCAACAAAGGAAAGGAAGTTCCTATTCTGTTCTCTGATATGTGAAATGACCACAAAGTAGCCCCTAATCAGTTCAGTCATGCCACGACGTGACAAAATCCAGCTGTGCTTGAAATCTCCCTCAACTATTTGATATTTAAAGAAATACAACAAATAGGGAAAATAACGCAGTTCAGGTGCGTAAGCGTCTAGTTCTGTTAGAAATCTACCCTATGATGTTTGGCAATCCATATGATCTTCCTGATATTTCCTGTTATGTAAAACATAGCTAATGGTTTTATTTTTGTAATCTGTCATTTGTTATGAGTATTACTAAGGTGAAGGAGACTGGATACAATAAAGATTCCTGCCTATTTTTAACCAAAAATGTGTAACCCTGCCTTCAACAGGCCTCAGCAACCTGGCACAATGCCTAGTGAACAATGAACCAATAAGCCATCTGGAACACATATTAAGGAAAATAGGTGATCTATTCTATTTGGATTATATTCCTAAAGGGGAAGGGCAGCGTCAATCTAACACAGAAATAAATTGTTTTCTTGAAAAATATACATGAAAATTCTAAAATGATGTTAGTTCCTCTAATAATCAAAATTTTGATAATCAGTGAACATCAGGAGCTACTTACTTCAGCTAGAAAAACTGTGAGAGAATAAGTTGGGGTTCTTCATTTCACATACCCAGAATTAAAGGTGCCAGATTCTATAGTGGATATATAACATAATAAATCACGTTGAAATAGACATTATGCTACACTATGTGTACTAGCAGAAACTGCTAACTAGATCCAATTACCTGAGACATATGGCTGCCCAACTAATGCCTACATTTCTCAGCCATGCTTTCAATTACCTGCAGCCACATGACAAATTGTGACTAACAGGATGTGAATGAAAGTGGTTTGTGCAACTTCCTGAATAAAGTCTGAAAGTGATTAAGTCCACATTCTTCCTTTGCTTCCGGCTAGCAGGATTTTAGGTAATACAGTAAGTTATATTGGTTTCAAATAAATAAAAGCAAAACCCTATTGATGCTGACAGAATAAAATAAAGAAACTTGGGTCTCTGACATCATGAAATGGCAAAAATAGACCTATACTATTTATATCAGATTGTTGCACACACCCAAAATGTAAACTTCTATCTTGCTTACATCAGTATTATTTTGGGTCTTCATTACAGTGTCCAAAGTAATCTCTAATTAATAGAGGGATGCTACTTATCTGGCCTTCCCAAATTAATTCATTCAACAAATATTTTCTGATTGCATATTACCTTTGAGGTTACAAATTTAGCTCACAAGACAATAAGAAATATTTGCAATCCTGGAACACTTTCTACATATTTGTGTTCACTGTATACAAAGAGAACAAAGGAGAAAATCATCAATTTTACATGTAGGGCCAAGAAATGGAATTTTGGATGAAGGATAGCTATTGGTCTTGGAACCCTCTAAATTAGTCACTTCTCCTAACAATACTTCAAGATGCTCTTTTAACAAAGTACTGTGGTAACAAACAGAAAGCATTACCACTAAAGCACATACACAAACACACTATCTACAAATATTTATATATAAGTTTATACATATTTATAAAATGTTATATACACATATAAACAAATACAGTATCTACAAATATTATACAGCAATTTCCCTCCTTACTATCCCTCCTTTCAACTCTGAAATACCTCTTATTTAATGTTTCCCAATAAATAGCAATATAATAAATACCTGTATATGTCGTAACTTTGCTAAAAGGCTGAAAGTTCTTGACAGAAAGAGTTACGTGTTATTCACTTTTGTTTTCCAATAGTAATAGTATGTTATGCTTGGGACATAAAAGGAGCTTGATATATACTTGTGAGTAAGTGACTGTCTTAGTTTCCCTTGTGCTGCTATTACAAGATACCAGAGACTAGATAATTTACAGCAAACAGAAATACATTGGCTCATGGTTCTAGAGGCTGAATAGTCCAAGACTGAAGGGCCAGCACCTGGCAAAGGTCTTCTTCATATGTCATCCCACTGTAGAAAAGCAAAGAGAGGGGGAGTGGGAGCAACAGGTTGAAGTCAAAGACTTGAGCCCTTTTATAGTTGGCATCAATCCATTCATGAGAGTGGAATTCTATTAACCTTAACACTTTCCATTAGGCTCCACCTTCCAACACTGTTGCACTGGGGATTAAGTTTCGAACACATGAACTCTGGGGACACATTCAAACCATGGCAGTGACTGAATGATTGAATGAATAAGTAAATGACTGTTTGGAGGGTCAGGCCAGGAAATGCAAGAAGGGAAGTTGAATACAAATTTCCTTTGTGAGTGGGTGTTCACAGAATAAACTAGAAAATAAGAGCCATTAGACATTACATGTATAGATAACTTAATACTTATAAGTACACAAAATACTTATAAGACCACATAAGGCTTTCCAAGTTAATCGCTCAAATCCTTCAAAAATAAATTCGTTTGTTTGTTTATAGAAACTATCTCTGTAACTGTTACGGAGAAAGAGTTGCTTGATCCATTCAAGAAAGCAAAATATGACAAAGGACAAAGTTATGTTTCTTCTGGACTCATTGTAATTCCAGGTAAGCAGATACATTGAAGTTCATTCTTTCTGCTAGAATCCTTAAATGTTTGCAGTGCCGATTTACCAAAACTCACCCTGTAAATATAATTAGCAATGAAGTCCTAATAGGATTCCCAAGGAAATCATAGCCAACTTATGACCAAACCAAGTTATTCTTAGAACTTAAAAGGAAATCTTCAACATCTGCTGCAAATATAAATAGCTGAGAACCACTGGGACAAGGAACCAAGGGGCCATCCAGATACAAACAGCCCAATTAAGAGCAGCTGTCAGCTATCCTTAAGCGACATGACCTTAAAGACATCTTTTACCTTCAGCATAAATGATCAAGGGATATAGACTTTTTTCTCTGAGATATCACTTAAAATGAAGACCAAATTGTTTCTAAAAATGGTAAAAATTATGCCTATCACTCTCCTCTACAGGTGTTCATGGGTCAGGATTGAGAAAAAGAGAAAATTAAAAGAGTAACATTTCCCTTTTAGTTACTGTTCATATATAATACACTATGTTCTGAATTTTTAGTTTAATTGATAGATGGTATAGTGTGAACACACTTTATTAAATGAAGGACTTGTATTTGATATTCTCTGTAAATTCCTTTTCAGTCATTCATAAAGTCCAATAAAAATGCCATCCTAAGGAAAGTCAATATAACCTTACTTAAATTTTTGCCCTCTTCTTTTTGTCAGCGTTTTTACGAAGTAAGTTATTGGAGACTTTACAAAGAAGACTTCAAAGTCAACAGTTGCAAGGAAATATAATGATAGTACTAAATCATAATGTAAGGAAAAAATGCTATTTCATACAACAGTTACTGAGAACAAAGAAGCAATTTTATACATTTAAAAGCCCTGACATTTTCAAATCCTGTACAATTATAATGCAAACAATTACTAAATTGAATCTGCATTTAACTAGTCTCAAATCTGCTGACATTTTTGTATGTGGCTGCACAGGACCTCAATAATGGATATGTTGAACTACATGTCATCCAGAGAAATAGCCTTTAAATAGTCTTGGATAAACAAGGTTCCAGGCATGTCAGTCATTTTCCATGTTTTTTAAGCCATTGGCATTTTATACCTATTCTGCCTGGGCTCATTTAGAACAGAGAACTTATTGCCAAAATAGATTGGTTAGAAAAGCCAAGTCACTGTGTTCTAGAGGAGGATTTTAAGCTCCCAGACCAAATTTGGTGTATCTGTGGTTATCTGGATGTCTGCCAAATCCTCATCCATTATTTTTCTAAAAGAAACATGTCAAGCTTTTCTGTTAATCACTCTCCAAATGCATATCTATTCCCACGCAGTACATTAATAAATGGGAATGAGCCTAATCATTCACCTGTTAGTGGGTGAGACTGAGGAAAAGATAAAATGAAAAGAATGTTTCCCTTTCAACACTTTGGTGCATAGTCTCTTTGCTACCATTCTAAGAATAGCAATTTGGCTTTGTATGTCTCTGTGATAGGATAGTAATTTTAAGTAATAACCAAGATTTCTTTTTACCAACAATTCCTTGCTCCCATGCCTACACTATTACCTACCCATAATCCACCCTTCCACACCTTGCCATGAGAGGAATCCGTCTCTCAGAGAGGGCTGTTGTAGCAGAAAAGCAAAGCAGGAGAAACTAGCTCATTTCCACCATGCTAAGATGGTATTTAAGCTCTCAGAAAATTAAACACATTTAGAAAAAATAATGTTACATCTTCAGGTACACCCAAACCTGGGGGCATGTGAAGTTTGTAACTATTATTCCAGTAATGATTAGATCATTTATGTCCCCCTAATAACAATAAGATACATTTATTTGAAGCATTTGAACTTGACTAGGTAGGACTCAGGCATCTACAGTACTTAATTTTTAGCCCCTGAAAACACTGACCAGTTTCTCTGAATCCTGACCCATTTCCCAGTTTTCAGTATGAGACAACAGCTCAGACTCAAGATATCTAAGGTCTTCCATTCACCATTCCATGCTAAGATGTCAGCATCTTTCATCAAGTTTAAAACAGAAATTGTTATTACATATTAGAAATACAGATCTTTCCAAAGAGATATAGCTAGGCTATCATGTAAATGATACTCACTTAAGATACAAAAGATAAAGAATCTTATTTAGACCATTGCACCTAAAAATATTTGACTTCATACCAACTGTTTCTCTGGGTATTGCCTTCTTTTTCTTTTTCTCTTAACATTTATCTAGCTATGTCAGAGGATTCTTATGAGGTTAAAAAGAGATCATGTAATATAGCACTCCTGAAACTTTCAAGCATATTGCATTATCTAAATCAAAAATTAAGGAGAATTTTAATCTCAAAAATAACAATGTATAGCCTCACATTTACCAGCTTGTAACTTTTTTTTTCAATATTGCAGCCTCTTTTTTTAAAAATTCAAATATCAGGGAATTAAGAAGAAGGCAGTAAACTGGCTGAAGAAGGCATAGAAAGTTGATTGTTATGAGGACTGTTTTTTCTTGTAGAAATAACCATGGCATCTTGGTGTTTGATTATTCCACATGTTCTAATTGAAAATGTCCAAAGATTTCTAGTATTAAAATTTCTTCTTACAACGTATAGGTTTCTTTTTTTTCTTTCTTTTTGAGATGGAGTCTCACTCTGTCACCCAGGCTGGAGTGCAGTGGCACGATCTCAGCTCACTGCAAGTTCTGCCTGCCGGGTTCACGCCATTCTCTTGCCTCAGCCTCCTGAGTAGCTGAGACTACCGGTGCCCAACACCACGCCTGGCTGATTTTTTGTATTTTTAGTAGAGACGTGGTTTCCCCGTGTTAGCCAGGATGGTCTCGATCTCCTGACCTCGTGATCTGCCCGCCTCGACCTCCCAAAGTGCTGGGATTAGAGGCGTGAGCCACCGCGCCCGGCCAAAGTACGGGTTTCTTAATCATGCAGCTGAGCAGTAACACACATTCAGATTCCTTAAAAGGATTCAGGTAACACTGTTAATATTTTAAAATTAGAATCATCTCTTACACTTCTAGGATACTGGTAATGTTCTATTTCTTGACTTTGAAGGGGGTTGTATGGCTGAGTCCCTTTTGTGATACCATATTCCATTTATGATGTGTACGCTTCTCTGTACATACATTTAACTTCAGTTAAATGTTAAGGGGGAAAGAAAACCTGTGCAACTAGGAAAATCAAAAGACCCTCTTAGAAATATTAATACTGTGCTCATCTTTGCACTTGAAAACTGATTAAAGTATAGCTAAATAAAATTATAGATACCATCCTGATATTTAAACATTATACTTTAAAAAACACTTCCATATTCTTATTAATTCTGTAACAGGTTTAGTGCTTTTATTTCAAAAAGTAAACTAAATTTCAAAGCAGATAAATGAGTTTTCAAGGGTGGTTAATTCGATACTCTTCAGAATCATATCTCACTCTCAGCATTTTTTTGGTCTCTAAGTATAGCCTTCATTCCACAGTTCTATAGCTAACTTTACTACATGAATCCTTATTAAAACCAATCCTGTTATTAGGCAAAAAGCCAAAAGCTATAGAATTATCCTAATAAATGCCAATAAAACTGATAAATTCCATCATCTATTTCATAATTTTACAAAATTGATTGCTAAACCTCTTTAACATAGTAAATAATAATCTCAAACTAGTGGTTGATATTTCAATAGAAACATAACTGTGAAAGGCAAAAACAATTTGACAATGTCTGCTAGTACTACTATTCATTGTTGTCCTGCAAGTGTAACTCAATGCATTAAAGGGAAAAAGTATTAAAAAGAGAGTCTGGAATAACATTTTCAAAACTAATAACTAATGAGAGAGCTTAATAAAGTGAATGAAACAATAAGTGCTATCCAAGTCCTATGCAAGTTATAAAACTTCACTGAGAAATGAAAAAGATGGCTTGAATAAGCACGGAAATATATCAAGTTTCCAGTAAGTAACTTGCTATAAAATTATTCACTGCAGCATTATTTATCAAAATAATAAAAACAAAAACCAACTAAATATTTGACAACAGGGAATAGGTAAAATAAAGTATGGTAGAGTCATATAATGTAGCATGAACAGCCATAAAAATATATAAAAGAAAAATATTTAATGGCTTGCAAAAATTTTCAAAGTGGACAGTACATTTCTGAAAAGCAAGTTACAAAACAATTTTGTTGTTAAAAATGTATATTTTTGTAAATATACACACATGCAAACATGTACTTATAAAATAAAACTAGAAAGCTATATCTCAAAACATGTGGAATTATTGATTTGTATTTTCTTCCTTTTGTTTATCTGCATTTTTGTTTGCCCGTATTTATTTTAGACAATGTGTATTATATTTACAATAAGAATTAAAACAACATACATAATTATCTTAGAAAAAATATATAAACTCTCTTATTGTGGTTGGGATAGATTGTACGTAGTTGTCCCTCCAAAAAGGAAATAAGTAAAATGAAAAACAAAACCTCAGTAGCATAAAATGAACTGTGTCTGTTGAAATTATATTGTATTCATGTGATCCCACTTTAGTTATAAGTCACCATTAAAATAAATTTTTATCCCAAACTTATAAGCGTAAGAAACTATGTAGTTTTACCACGCATGTGTAGTCTTTTACGATTTCAATGATAAGTCCATATTACATGAATTATTTCATTCTCAGGGTAAGTTTTTGAGAAAAGAGATTATCCTTATTTACAGATGAGAACTTTCAGGCACAGAAACTTCTGGATGGTTAAGCATATAGGTAATTAATTATATTTCCAATATCAGTGTACAAATAGGACTAAAATTTAGAACTTTAAATTCTAAGCCCAAATGACTTTCTAACTAGATTTTACTTTATTTCAAATAATTATCAAATTTCTCCTGAATGACAGGTCTTGTATTTTGGAAATTGTGTATAGAGGTGATTAAAATGTCACATAATTTTAAAACAAATTGTAAGAGAATTTTCAACTCTTGGGGTACAACAGCTAGTGTTAGTTTGGGCTCTTACTTCAATAATACTTGGAAGCTGAAGCACTGATGTCAAATCACTCCAATACAGACCCAATTCTTTTTTTATTTTATTATGTATGTATGTACTTATTTATTTATTTATTCATTTTGAGATGGAATCTCACTCTGTCACCCAGGCTGGAGTGCAGTGGTACAGTCTTGGCTCACTGCAAGTTCTGCCTCCCAGGTTCATGCCATTCTCCTGCCTCAGCCTCCTGAGTAGCTGGGACTACAGGTGTGTCCCACCACACCCAGCTAATTTTTTGTAATTTTATTAGAGACAGGGTTTCACCGTGTTAGCCGGGATGGTCTCGATCTCCTGGCCCCATGATCTGCCCACCTCGGCCTCCCAAAGTGCTGGGATTACAGGCATGAGCCACTGGGCCCGGCCCTACAGACCCAATTCTTTAAAATGATTCACCAAGAGTATATGGCCCCTGAAACAGGGCATCAAAATCAATCCCTGAAGCTGAAAATTATAATCACCCTGAGTCCAAAGAAATCCATGAGTAAAGATTTTCTCCCCTTTAGCAAACCCATCATCTTGGCTTAGAGAGTTAACCTTTCTTTTAAAAAATTCATTTAATACATGATGCATTTCATGCATACATACGTGGCGGCATAGTTAAAACCCAATCAATATGCTTTCAAGGAATATACCCCAGCATAAGAAATGATTCACGTTTTTATTTTCTTCCTATGTAACATTTACTTTGGATTACAAAATAAAAGCAAAATATGATTTACAAAATTTATCTCATGATATACTTCACAATCTTGCCAAAGCTTTACATGCATTATGCTTTGCAATAAACATTGATATTTATAATCTAAAATTCTTGTTTGTGCTAAAGCAGGCTCATTCTTTTACTTAGGTAATGAAAATTTAATATACTGTGGGTATGTGTATGAGAAGGGAAGGGGAATATAAAATATATTAAGTAATTCACTTGCCTATTACACTACCAGAAAGAGGACATCATTTTTATTCTCACATTTCTGAAGCAATAGATTTTGCAGCAAAGTTGTCAACTGATGGGAGGGTTTTAGGACTTTCTGACAGATCAAATTTGCTGAGAAAGACAGAGTTCTGTGAGTGATTCCAATTTGCCATTTTCTAAATGTTCAAAATGTTCCAATGGAACATCCAAAGTACATACCTGCTTTTTTCTCATCTAGAGCATGCATTCCTCCTTCCTGTGAGCCATTGTAATGGGTTAAATGACAACCTCTACTACTGCTTACCTTGGTGAAAAATGAAAATTTCATCACCCCAAATGTGGCTCCTTTATTTCTTCCTCCTATACATCCAGCTAAGAAATTGATAGCATATTATTTTCTAAAACAATTTCTCCAAATGAATCACAGAACTATGAGGCGTGCACACACATGAAGGAGGTTAAAGAAAAGGGAGAATTCAAGGTAAAAATTGAGGAGCTTGACAGAAAGTGAATTTTCTGTCAAGAGTATGTATTACCTTGGTTCCAAAAGGCCCACAAACCTGCAGAGGGGTAATGTTGAATACCACTGATTCGTGCATATGCTGCTCATTCAAGCATTTGATTCTGGTATTTTTCTCTGTGGATGTTGCAAGTTCCACCTGAGCTAAGTTTACTGTTTTATATTGAAATAAATCTGCATCTTACCTGCAGTTGAGCCTCACTGGAATATTCCCTGGGGGCACATGGCTTGAGGTTGCTTTACATCAAGATATTTGAGGTTCTTTTAAAACCATGCCACCAAGGACAGATTCTAAGACAGACGCTGCATACTAGTGGACTTTCCACCATAAATTTTAAAGCGAAATTCCAAATTGTGATAACTTAGATGATTATTCAACAAATACTTCCTTTCTTTCCCCTTGCACTGTGAGCTAAGTATAATTTCCTACCCCAGAAATGTTAGACTCAGCCATGTGACTTGCCTTGGTTAATAAGATATTAGGAGATATGATAAAAAAAAAAAAAAGTCTTGAAATATGCTTGGGCAGTGGGATTTAGATAATACTGCTTTTGTCACTGCCATGACAAGAACATGCTTAGGTAGCCCACTGTTCCCAGGAGAGTAAGAGACTCAGAGCGAACTTGAACTCAGGCTGCGATTTGGAGCCCAGACCAGCTGAGCCTAATTTAGATTAGCCAACCTATAGCCAATGCACAGATGTGCAAGAATAGATGTTTTACCTTAAGCCATTGTGTTTGTGGTGGTTTTTTACCCATCATTTTATTATGGCCCTTATTAATTACATATCTGGCAAACAATACAATGTAAAAGTAGTAATTGTGACATATAGATAAGTCCTTACACTGAATATAAAGCAGTTATAATGTAACAAACTTGATGAACAACCACATTGTGCGTATATAACTAAAGCTGTGATACATGTCACTCAATTACCAAGATAATATTGTATTTCTTAAAGGAGAAATGATTAGACTTTTTAGCTAGCAGGACATGTCTGGTTAGCAGACTTCTCTTAAAATACATGGATTACTTTCTCAGTCCAATTGTAAATGGAGAAACCAACACATGGATAAAGAATAGGAAAAGCAGTTTCATTGTGAATGACTATTCTGATGTGTTATTTTTTATCCTGTTGCTTAGTGAACTAGTGAGGTGATATTTTCTATGTTGAGGTAATAGAAAAATAGTAGTAATAAATAAATACAAACTAAAGATGCTAAAAGTAATTTGTTAGTTATTTTAGTCTCCACATTAAGAATTAGACTCTATTGGCTGGGTGCAGTGGCTCACGCCTGTAAACCCAGCACTTTGGGAGGCCGAGGTGGGCGGATCACAAGGTCAGGAGATCGAAACCATCCTGGCTGACACGGTGAAACCTCATCTCTACGAAAAGTACAAAAAATTAGCCGGGCATGGTGGCAGGAGCCTGTAGTCCCAGCTACTTGGGAGGCTGAGGCAGGAGAATGGTGTGAACCTGGGAGGTGGAGCTAGCAGTGAGCTGAGATCGTGCCACTACACTCCAGCCTAGGCAACAGAGCAAGACTCCATCTCAAAAAAAAAAAAAAAAAAAGAAGTAGACTACATTACTATATTAGATATTGTTCTTGGAGAAACCTAGCATGATATGAGCAGATCCATATTGAAAATTCTGAAATGTTTATACACAAAAAAAAGTCGTGTTTCTTTAAATCAAATACAATTAAACATATATAGAAAAAGAAGAACTAGACTTAAAAAAAAAACTTTATTTACTACTATAGCATCCTGATTATAATGACAGAGATATTCATCTAAACTGCAAAAACTACTACTAATAATTTATCTTGTGTCTTGCAAAGTGTTCTTGAGTCTTAAAATTCATCAGGGTACACTTTGAAGTATTTATTATTCTCTAAAGACAAAAAAAACCTTACTCCTTTTCTAATCTTCTGAATAATATCCTTATCAAAAGTATATATTTTAAATCTAAATTATGAGTCTGAAATGGAAGTTACCGACAAACCCATTAAGAGTGCCTTCAATGACACTGTATTTTAAGAGTCCCAGTGGAATGAAATTAGATCATAACCAAAGTATGTGATCAAGGAAGGATTACATAAGGACTTTTGAGGAGCCAGAAAGTGAGAACCAATCCGAAATGCTTGCTTACAGTTAGCAACAGGAGTATTTCAACTAACTTTTGCTACACAATGAGCATGGTTGCACCCTGAAGAGAAGACTATGCTTCAAAGTGTTTCTGATCCTCCAGCGAATTTATTCAATTGGAAAATAATTTATCAGTGAGTTTAATTCTTGCTTTCAAATTCTGTATCTTCGTGCATCATCTCATGGGTAGTGAAATTGTGTTACTGAGGATTCCCTGGGAGTCCTGGACCATGGTCATGAATGGAAGCTTCATCTTATAACTTTTGATCCCATTCCATTTTTAATTAGGTGCATATATTGAAGCATGCAGGTAGCATGACTAAAGGCAGGCAAGATAGATGGTTTATTCTTCAATCTCTCTGTTTTTGACATAAAAGCATAGATTTTAGCTTTAAGGTCCAGAAAAGAAAAAGTCTCTCATAATTGGGTAAATACATAAAGTTTTTTTAAATGAAAATACGGTTTTCAAAATGCTAATAAGATTTCTACTAATCATTAAATACACAGCAATTAAAATGACTGCAGAATGAGAGTTGATAGTCATCATATATTTCCATGCGATTTTTAAGCCTTCAGTGAAAATGTTAAACTTCATTCCTCAACATCGAGTTAGACAATACAGTCTAGTATACCCTAAAAAGGTTTCTCTTTTCCCTTCTAATCAGTAGGATAACTTAATGAACATTTGTTCTGTTGACAAATATTGGCGGAATTAATTATTTCTATATTACCTACAATAAAAATAGATGTGGACTTTCTGAAGAAACAAAATAGTATGTTCTTTCAGTATTTTTCCTGTGATGGAATTGCTTATAAATATATGGGCACAATTACAATGATCACTGGAAACTTCAAATATCTGAAACTAGTTCTCACTTTGGAAATACATTCTTTGGCAACAACTAAAACACAAGAGCTGTAAGCCAAAGCAGGTGAACTTTAAGTTCTTTGAAAATAAATAAATAAATAAACCTATCTCATTAAAATCTAAACCATCTCCTCTTTTTGAATAATGCTACCCATGCTCCTCTAATGTATATATTTGATAGAAAGAAAATGAGATTGAATTAAATGTTCCAGGTGCTGTAAGAAAATTTCTATTTATAATCAGAGTCCAAGATCTCAGTGAAATCCACAGTAAAAAAATGTTTACTATCCAAGAGATAACCCATGACAATACTTTTGAAGCAACTTTTTCCATATTAGGCTGATGGCAAAGACAAAGAATCTTCCTTGCTCTTTCAGAGGTAAGCTAAAAGGAATCTTTTAAACACTTAACCCTATAATTAAAACAAATAGCTAAACTGTCTAGGACTAGGTTTGTAGATATTTGTATGCCCATGTGCATTGATCAATGGAAATTTAAAAGGAATAAAAATAAAACTTTTAAAAAGAAAGAAGAAAATTATGGAACAGATTTTCTGAGATGTCCATATTGTGAACTCTTCATAATGCAAATGTGCAGAGGGCAACCTAGTTTGGTAGAACCTGGAGGAAATATCATTTGAGATATGCTTTTTGAGAAAAATAATGCAAAATTATTCATATATAAATAAATATGGAGGTATGTATTTATTTAGAATGATAAGGCCAGGCATGGTGGCTCACTCCTATAATCCCAGCACTTTGGGAGGTTGAGGCGAGTGGATCACCTCAGGAGTTCGAGACCAGCCTGGTCAACATGGCAAAACCTTGTCTCTACTAAAAATACAAAATTAGCCAGGCGTGGTGGCAGGCACCTATAATCCCAGCTACTTGGGAGGCTGAGGCATAAGAATCACTTGATCCCAGGAGGCAGAGGTCGCAGTGAGCTGAGATGGCACCACTGCACTCCAGCCTGGGGGATAAACAGAGATTCTGTCTCCAAAAAATAAATAAAATAAATAAATAAATAAATAAATTTAAAATCGAATGATAAAAGCTCTAATTTACAAATTTGAAAAGCTGAAAATTACCACTGACATCACAAATCCAGTAAAATATCCTAAGAATTATATTTAACTGTTTAATACATTTACATTTTTTCAACAATTTTTGACTACATGCTTTTCAAACACCTCTTCATATTACAACAATTTAGAAATACAATTTTTAATAGAACAGAGATTTAATTTGATCTTTTCTTCCGTGGTTAACCAAAAAAAGTTTATTATTGATAGTGTAGAAGGTTTTCTCTCAGTTTTGCAACTGGCATTATTGGTGATGTCACCGTGGTGGATTGAATTGTGTCTCCCCTTATATGCATATAAGATATGTGTATGTCTTAACACCTGATATCTGTGAATGTAACCTTATTTGGAAATAAGGTATTTGCTAATATGATTAAGAACTTTAAGATGAGGTCATTTTGGATTTAGAGTAAATCTAAATAGAAAAACTGCTGTCCTTATAAGAAACACATGGGGGAAAGACCTATGAAGAGAGGGGTGGAATGGATTCTCCCTCAGAGCCTCCAGAAAGGACCAACCCTGCCAACACTTTGATTTTATACCTTTGCCTTCCAGAAATATATGAAATAATAACTTTTTGTTGTTTAGAGCCATAAAGTTTGTGATACCTTGTTACAGCAGCCCTAAAAAACAACAACAACTAACGTAATAATTTGCCTGTAATCAATTTCATTTTACTTATAAAATTTAAGCCATTTCAAGTTTTCCTGTCCAGTACTAATCGTAAGTATTTTTTAAATTGATGGTATATGTTAACTAGTTTGTGTCAATGCCCTCCATTGTGGTGACATATAATAAATTTTGTTATTTTTCTAAGAGAAGTCATCTTAATCAAAATAATTAGTGTTCCAGTTACAATTTTACATATCTAAAATTTGGAAAATGTTTTCCTCATACTAGCTTCTGACTCTATCTGTTCCATAACTGGATTTCTTCTTCACCACTCACAACTTAGGCTGAACACCACAGGATAAATTCACACAACTGTACACCTTCTGGTTCCATACTCTTTTACAATGGTAAGTAGTCACAGTGGGTATTTAGAGCATGCACTAAATAAATAAACACAGAAGTGACTGTAAACCATAAACACATATTGTACTAAACTGAAACTACATGTAGCCCCTACTCAAATACTCCTTGGCCGAATCGAAAAAATGTCCATGACCCCTTCATCACCACTAGACACAAGGTGAAATGTGACAGAAAAAAAATAACAGTGTAAAGTTATGTTCGTTTTACTAACTGAAAGTAAATATATTTGTAATTTTTACCAAAAAAGGTGTATTGTATAAACACATTGATAGGGTCTTTTCTTGGAAAAGACCCATGCAAATGATTGAGTCCTCACTCTAAAGCTTCATTAGCTTCATGGTAAACCCACCTCCATGTGTGACACAGACTTTTAAAATGTGAAAGAATATCTTCCTTCCTGATTTTAAAAATATACTCTTAGGTCCTACAAAGAGATATAGATGCACATGTTTTTCCTACTCATAAAATGCTATCTTATTCAGTTTGGGCCTTATAACAAATTACCATAGAATGGGTGACTTAAACGTTTAACAAACATATATTTCTCATAGTTCTGGGGGCTGCCAGTCCAAGATCAGAGTGACTATAGGTTCTGTGTCTGGTTTACGTAGGATCATCTTTTGTCTTCTCCTTCTACTCTTCATATGGTGGAAAGCAATGAGAGGAATTAAACTATTATGTCTTTTCTTACAGGCTCACTAACACTATTCTCAAGGGCTCCACTCTCATGACCTAATTTTTTCCCAAAGGCCCCACCTCCTAATACCATCACATTGAGCATTAGGATTTCAACATATAAATTTGAGGTGGACGCAGATACTCAGTTCATAACAAATGCTGTGATCCTTTTATTTGCTTGATGAACTCTAATTCATACTTCAAATCTTACTTAATATATTATCTTCTGTATATAAATATCCCTGAATCTCCTAGACAGGTTCCTTCTTCCAGAACTATTAGCACACATTTGTCATGATATTTAATTACAGTGAAATCATAGCCTGCTTTGCTTGCAAGATTATAAGCTCATTGAGAATGGGTATCACCTGTGTTCTCTTTTATGTTCATAGAAAGCCCTTAAGATATATCTATTTCAGGAAAGCACTTACAATGCAAGGAAGGTAAGGCACATTAACAAATAATTAATTCAATATTAAACAAATATTTACTGAGCTTCTACTGCATGCCAGACAGTTTTGGGGGCTAGGGAAACATCAAGAGAAAAACAATCAGTACTAAGTAAGTGTGTTAGAAGATATTAGAGCTAAAAAAAAAAAAAAAAAAAAAAAATACCAGAGCAGATTGAGGTGGGGCTCAAAAGTGAGAAATGCAGTCTACAATTTTATATGGTGTTATAAAGGTGGGCTTAAATTGAAGAAGTAATATTTGAAAAAAAATACTTAAAAGAAGCGATATATGATAGAAAACAGTTTCAGGTAAAGAACAGCTAGGCCTAAGGCCTTATGATGGGAGCACACCTAAGATACTGAAGAAGCAACGAGGAGGCCAAATGTTGCTAGAGCTAACTAAGTAAAGGGAATATAGCAGAGAACAGGTCAGAGAAGCAACAGGATGTATAGCACTTCTTAGTCATTTGAAACACTTAGCTTTAATTTTTGACAAAATTGTTGACTTTGAAGGATTTTATCAGGATCACTCCAGCTTGAAAATACATTATAAGTCTCAGATGAAAAAGTAGAAAAAGCAGAGGATAATAAGTAATAGTGGCTTAAACTGGGATGGTAGCAATGAAGGTAATGTGAAGATGTTATGTTCTGGCTATGTAAATATATTTGAAAATAGAACCTACAGGATTTTATGAAGAAGATTTAAGAGAGTTTTTTTTTTTTTTTTTTTAAATAGAGGAGTCAGGATGGCTACTTTTGCCTGAATAAGTAAAAATATTAGGTTTAGCATTAACTAAGATGGGAAAAACTGGGTAGAACAGGAGATTTTGGAGAAGTTTAGATCTTAGATTGGGAATTTAGATTTAAGTGTGTTAAGTTTGAGATGTGGAATGGAAGTGTCAGAGTGGAAATGTTGAAAAGGCAGTTGGAAAAGAAGTTGAAATTCAAGATAGAGATCCAGAATGGAAATATAAATTTGGGTCACCATCTTATATATGAAATTGAATTCACAAGACTTGATGGGCTCTCCCAGGAAGTTAAGAGTAAATAAAAAGAAGAAAAAGTCCATAGGCTGAGCCCTGAGGCACCACAACAATTAGGGAATTAGTGGTCTCAGGCGGAAAAGGAATCAGCAGAGGAAACAGAGAGGGAACAGCCAATAACGTGGGAGAAAAAACAAGTGTGAAGGACACTGGAAACCAAATGAACAAAATATATTGAAGAAAAGAGAGTGTCCAGCTGCTACTGAAAGGTCAAATTCTACTCAGAGGTTATGTATATGGGGAGGAAGAATTGACATTAGAGTTTACCAACATAAAGATCAATAGTGCTGGTGGAAAGAAAAATTTTGATGAAGGAATAGGAGCAAAAGTGGGCTTTACAGGGAGTGAAAATAGAAGAATTAGACACAATTAGTATTGACAACTCTTTCAAGGAGTTTTGCTTCAAAGGAGAGCAGAGGAATAAAGCAGTAGAAAGAAAGCAATGTTTTGAAGACTGACAATACAGCAATAAATTTGTACAGATGGGAATAATTCAATGAGGGGAAAGGAGTAGTGATATAGGCAGGAAAAGAATTGAAGGAATGCTCCTGAGTAGAGAAGAAGAGATGGAACTTAAGAAGGCCTTAGGAATACATAGTTCATCCATGGAAGAGAAGTTGAATGAGGAGGGAAAAAATATTGTAAAAAGTGTTAAGAGAAGGGAAAATTAATCAACTAAGGAAATATGATTTCTAGTCAGCATTAAAAGCTCACACGAGGTTTGTGGTCATGAAATTAAAGTCAGACCACCAAAATGATATTTCTTTTTCCATACATGGTCTGTTGCTTTGGGTCCAGGTATAGAATATTGAGAAAATCAGACATATCAGGATTAATTTTCCAAGCGAGTATCACAAACTAAGAAAACAACAAGGAAGGTAGACATGTTGAAAGGGATTTAATGTGATTATTAACTATGAAATTTAAGCCAGATAAGGAGATAAATAAAAACTTCAAAGAAGCAAAAGGTTACTAAAACCAGCAAAATAAGTAAATTGGAGATCCTAATAGTGCTAAAAGATTTTTAGAGTCAAAAATCTATGTGAGTGAGATGCATAGATAGGAAGTGGTTATCATGGAGTGTGATGCACAAAACTGAGATTATAGAGAACTTGCAGTGAAGCAAGGTCCAAGGAATGACCATGAGAGTGAGTGACTGAGACAGAGGAAAGAAGGAGAATTTAAGAAATTGAGAATTCAATGTTTTCAGAGAAGTATCTATGTATATAGTATAATAAACAGAATTAAAATAAACAGGAGTAATGAAGAGAGTTACAGTAAACCAGGAACTAACAAATGGGGAAATGAGGAGGCATAACACAGGAAGCTGGACAAAACAATGAGGAACAGTAGGTGATTTGCAGTCCAATTACATGATATTCAAAGCTAAGTATTCATTATATGAACAGAACTAAAGACGAAAAACACAGGATTGTCTCAATAGATTCTGAAAAGGCTTTTGATAAAATTCAACATCCCTTCGTGCTAAAAACTCTCAATAACTAGGTGTTGAAGGAACATACCTCAAAATGATAAGAGCCATCTATGACAAACCCACAGTCCACGTTATGAATGGGCAGAAGCTGGCAGCATTCCCCTTGAAAACTGGCACAAAACAAGAATACTCCCTCTCACCTTCAACATAGTATTGAAAGTCCTATCCAGAGCAATCAGGCAAGAGAAAGAAATAAAGGTACCTAAATAGGAAGAGAAAAAGTCAAACTATCTCTTTTTGCAGATGACATTAATCTGTATCTAGAAAACCCCATGGTCTCAATCCAAAATCTCCTCCAGCTGTTAAACAACTTCAGCAAAGTTTCAGGATACAAAATCAATGTACAAAAATCACTAGCATTCCTATATACCAACAACAGCCAAACTGAAAGCCAAATCAGGAAAACAATTCCATTCACAACTGCCACAAAAGCATAAAATACCTAGGAATACAGCTAATCAGGTAGATGAAAGAGAATTACAAAACACTGCTCAAATAAATCAGAGAAGACATAAACAAACAAGAAAACATCTCATGCTCATGTATAGGAAGAATCAATGTCATTGAAATAGCTATACTTTTTAAAGCAACTTACAGATTCAATGCTATTTCTCTCAAACTACCATTCACATTCTTCACAGAACCAGAAAAAAAGTATTTTAAAATGCATATAAAACCAAAAAAGAGCCCAAATAGCCAAAGCAATCCTAAGCAAAAAGAACAAAGCTGGAGGCATCATGTTACCTAACTTCAAACTATACTACAGGGTGACAGTAGCCAAAATAGCATGGTACTGGTACAAAAACAGACACACAGACCAACAGAATAGAGAGTCCAGAAATAGGGCTGCATATCTGTGACTATCTGATCTTCAACAAAGCTGACAAAAACAAGTAATGGAGGAAAGACTCCCTATTCAATAAATGGTGTTGGGATAACTGGCAAGCCATATGCAGAATATTGAAGCTGGACCCCTTCCTTACACCATACACAAAAATCAACTCAAAATGGATTAAAGACTTAAATGTAAAATCCAAAACTATAAAAACCCTGGAAGACACCTAGGCAATACCATCCTGGACATAGGGAAGGGCAAAGATTTAATGACAAAGTCTCCAAAAGTAATTGCAACAACAACAGAAAATTGACAAGTCAACCTAATTAAATGAAAGGGGGTCTACACAGGAGAAAGAAACTATCAACAGAGTAAATAGACAACCTACAGAGAAAATATTGCAAACTACGCATCTGACTAAAGTCTAATATCCAGCATCCATAAGGAACTTAACAAATTTACAAGACAAAAACAACCTCATTAAAAAGCAGAAAAAGGACATGAACAGACACTTCTCAAAAGAAGACATACACGTGGCCAAAAAGCATATGAAAAAAAGCTCCATATCACTGATCATCAGAGAAATGCAAATCACAAGCACAATGAGATACCATCTCACACCACTCAGAATAGCTATTATTAAAAAGTCAGCCGGAAGCGGTGGCTCACACCTGTAATCCCAGCACTTTGGGAGGCCAAGGCAAGTGGATAACCTGAGGTTGGGAGTTTGAGACCAGCCTGACCAACATGGAGAAACCCTGTCTCTACTAAAAATACAAAAATTAGCTGGGTGTGGTGGCACATGCCTGTAATCCTAGCTACTCAGAAGGCTGAGGCAGGAGAATTGCTTGAACCCAGGACATAGAGGTTGTGGTGAGTTGAGATCACACTATTGCACTCCAGCATGGGCAACAAGAGTGAAACTCCATCTCAAAAATAATGTCAAAAAATAACAGATGCTGGTGAGGTTGTGGAGAAAAGGGATCACTTATACATTGTTGATGGGAGTGTAAATTACTTTAACCATTGTGGAAAGCAGTGTGGTGATTTCTCAAAGAGCTAAAACCAGAACCACCATTTGACCCAGCAATCTCATTACTTGGTATATACCAAAAGGAATATAAATCATTCTACCATAAAGGCACATGCACACAAATGTCCACTGCAGCACTATTCACAACAGCAAAGACATGGAATCAACTTAAATGCCCATCACTGACAGATTGGATAAAGAAAATGTGGTACATATACACCATGGAACACTATGCAACCATAAAAAAGAACAAGATGATGTCTTTTGTGGGAACATGGATAGAGCTGGTAGTTATCATGCCTCACAAAATAACACAGGAACAGAAAACCAAGTACTGCATATTCTCACTTGTACATGGAAGCTAAATGATAAGAACCTAGGAACACAAAGAAGGAAACCACAGACATTGGGGTCTACTTAATGGGGGGAGGGTGAGAGGAGGGAGAGGAGCAGAAAAGATAACTATTGGGTACTAGGCTTCATATCTGGGTGATGAAATAATATGTACATCGACCCTCCATGACACGTGTTTACTTATGTAACAAACCTTTACATGTACCCCCAAACCTAAAATAAAAGTTAAAAAAATGAGAAACACATCTTACCTATAAAGACATACATAGGCTAAAAATAAAGGGATGGGAAAAGATATTTCATGCCAACAGAAACCAAAAGAACAAAAGCAGAAATCACTGTGCTTATATTATACAAAATAAATTTCAAGAGAAAAACTTTTAGAAGAGACAAAGAAAGTCACTATGTAATGATAAAGAGGTCAATTTAGCAACAGGACATAACAATTCTAAGTCCATATGCACCCAACACTGAAGCACCCTGATAATGTAAAGCAAATATTATTAGAGGTAAAGAAAAAGTCCCACTACAATAATAGCTGGATACTTCAACACCCTGATTTCAGCATTGGACAGATCTTCCAGATAGAAAATAAGCCAATAAACATTGGACTTAATCTGCACTATAGAAAAACTGGATCTGATAGATATTTACAGAACATTTTATCCAGTGGCTGCATAATAAACAACCATCTCAGCACGTGGGTCATTCTCAAGGATAGATCATATGTTAGTTATCAAAACAAGTCTCAAAACATTCAAAAATTTGAGATAATGTCAAGCATCTTCTCTGATCACAAGGCATAATCCTGGAAATTAGTAACAAGAACAACTTAGGAAACAATACAAATATTTGAAAATTAAACAATATACTCCTAAAGGACTAAAGAGTCAACAAGGAAATTAAGAAGGAAATTGAAAAATTTCTCAAATGATGATGCAAACACAACATACCAAAACCTATGGGATACAGCAAACAGTACTAAGAGGGAAGTTTAAAGCTGTAAGCGCTTACATGAAAAAAGAGGAAAAACTTCAAATGAACAACCTAGTGGTACCTCTTAAAGAACTAGAAAAGTAAGAGCAGACCAAACTCAAAGTTAGTAAAAGAAATAATAAAGACTAGAGTAGAAATTTAAAAAAATAAAATTTAAAAGAAAACAATAAAAAAAATAAAAAATTAGTTTTTTAAAAAGTTAAAAAAAATTGACAAACCTTTAGCCAGGCTAATTAAAAAACAGAGAGTGAGAGAAGATACAAATAAAGAAAATCTGAAAGGAAAAAGGAGGCATTACAACTGATATTGCAGAAGGCCAAAGGATCACTAGTGGCTGCTATGAGCTATATGCCAATACATTGGAAAATCCAGACAAAATGAACAAATTCCTAGACACATACAACCTACCAGGATTGAACAAGAAAAATACCTAAAATCTGAACAGACCAATAACAAGTAAGAAGGTTGAAGCCGTGATAATGTTTCCCAGTAAAGAAAAGCCCAGTAACTAATGGCTTCCCTGCTGAATTCCACAAAACATTTTTTAAAAATAACACCAATCCTACTCAAACTAATCTGAAAAACAGTGGGGGAGGGAATACTTCGAAACTCATTCTATGAAGCCAGTATTACCCTGTGATACAGTGTGGATTTGCATCCCTGCCTAAATCTTATGTCGAATTATAATCTCCCATGTTGAAGGAGGGGCCTGGTGGGAGGTCATTGAATCACAGGAGCAGCTTTCCCCCTTGCTGTTATCATGATAGTGAGTTCTCATGAGATCTGGCTGTTTAAAAGTGTGTAGTACCTCTCCCTGCTCCCTCTTCCTCCTGCTCCAGCCATGTAGGATGTGCCTCCTTCCTCTTCACCTTTCGCCATGATTGTAAGTTTCCCGAGACCTCCCCAGTTGTGCTTCCCATACAGCCTGTGGAACCATGAGCCCACTAAAACTCTTTTCTTTATAAATTACCCAGTCTCAGGTAGTTCTTTATAGCAGTGTGAGAACGGGCTAATACATCCTGATTACAAAACCAAAGACACATAAAAAAAAAAAAAAAGGAAAGAAAAGAAAACTACAAGCCTGAGATAAATCCCATTTTATCACAGTATATTATCTTTTTGAGGTGTTGTTCAATTCAGTTTGCTAGTACTTTGTTGAGAATTTTGGGGGCTCTGTTCATTAGGGATATCGGCTTGTAGTCTTCTTTGTTGTGTCCTTCTCTGGTTTTGGTGTTAAGATAACACTGGCCTTATAGAATGAGTGGAAGAATTTCCTCCTCTTCAATTTTTTGGAATAGTCTGAGCAGAACTGATATTAGTTCTTTTTTATAAGTTTGGGATAACTCATCAATAAAGCCATCTGGCTCTGGAATTTTTTCATTGGAAGACTTTTTATTATTGATTGAATTACTTTGCCTGTTATTGGTATGTTCAGGTTTTCTTATTTCTTTCTGCATTCTATCTTGATAGAATGGATGTTTCTAGAAATTATCCAGGTTTGGATAAGTTTTCCAGTTTGTTAGCATACGATTGTTCATAATAGTATCTAATGATCCTTTATATTTCTGTAATATCTGTTGTCATTTTTTATTCCTGATTTTATCTAGGTCTTATCTTTTTTTCACCTAAAGTCTACCCAGAGGTTTATCATTCATGTTTACCTTTAAAAAAAAAACTTTTCATTGTTAGTCTCTATTTTATTTAGCTCAGCTCTGATCTCTTGTTTTTTTGTTTTGTTTTGTTTTTGTATTTGTTTTTTTGAGAAAGAGTCTCACTCTGTCATCCAGGCTGGAGTGCCGTGGCGCAATCTCGGCTCACTGCAACCTCTGCCTCCCGGGTTCAAGCGATTCTTCTGCCTCAGCCTCCTGAGTAGTTGGGATTACAGGCACGTGCCACCATGCTCAGCTAATTTTTTGTATTTTTAGTAGAGACGGGGTTTCACCGTGTTAGACAGGATGGTCTCGATCTCCTGACCTCATGATCCACCTGCCTCGGCCTCCCAAAGTACTGGGATTACAGGTGTGAGCCACTAAGCCCGGCCCACCTCTGATCTTTATTATTTCTTTTCTTCTACTAATTTTTTGTGTTTGGTTTGTTCTTGCTTTTCTAGTTTCTTGAGATGTATTATTGTTTATTTGAAATCTTCCAACTTTTTTGACTTAGATGTTTATTGCAACAAACTTCTCTCTTAGTACTGCTTTTGCTATATCCCATAGGTTTTGGTATGTTGTATTTCCATTTCCGGTCATTTCAAGAAATGTTTTAATTTCTTTCATAATTTCATAGGCCCAGTAGTCTTTCAGGATCATGACACTTAACTTCCATGTATTAGTACAGTTTCCAAAGTCACTCGTTATTTATTTCTAGTTTTATTCTATTGTGGACTGAGAAGATACCTGAAATGACTTTGGTTTTCAAAAATTTTTTGAAGCTAATTTTGTGGCCTAATATATAGTCTATACTAAAGAATGTTCCATGTGCTGATGAACCTCATATACAGTCTTTCCTAGAGAACAGCTCTATTTTGCAAAATACTCTCTAAATGTCTGCTAGGTTCGTTGGATCTAATATGCAGTTTAAATCTAATGTTTCTTAGTTGATTTTCTATCTAGATAATCTGCCCAATGCTGAAAACTAATTTCCCAAATACTACTGTGTTGATGTGTATCTCCCTCTCTTTAGATCTAATAATATATGCTTTATGAATCTGCATCTTCCATTGTTAGGGGCAAATTTAATTAGAAATACTATGTTATTTGGCTTAATCTATCCCTTTATCATTACATAATGACCTTCTTTGTATCCTATGACTGGTTTTTACTTTAAGTCTGTTTTACCCTATATAACTATTCCTGCTTACTTTTGGTATGTCTTTGAGTGGAATATCATTTTCCGTTGCTTTACTTTCAATCTGTATATGTCTTTACAGGTGAGGTGAATTTCTTCTAGGCAGTATACAGTTGGGTTATTTTTTAGTCCATTCTACTAGTCTATCACTTTTAAGTGAAAATTGTAATTCAAGGTTATAGTTGATAGGTGAGGTTTTATTTCTGTCATTTCGTTTAGTTGTCTCCTAGTTGTAATTTATATCACTAGTTACAATTTAAATTTTCTGTAAAAAAGTGGGTTTTTCCCATGCCCCCAAAGGGGTATTTCATATATATATGAAATATCATAATTATATCTATGAATATTAAATATATAAAATATTATATAATTGCATTACACAACATACATAATATTATGTTTTATACATATACAATTAGTGAGAAACCAGCACTACTTCTTCATTTAGATCTCTGTCAACATCCTTGACCAACCTGCAGGACACCACAAATTAGAATGCCTGCCACAGGGAAATCTAAATTATTTCACTTATAACTAGGAGGAGGTTTAGACACTCTAAGCTTGATTCATTACTTGCCTCCAAACCTGTGAGAAGTTATTTCCAAGAGGATGCTTGCCAGCTGTGACCAAATTGATAGAAACAGCCAAAATGAGCTATAGCATGAGCACAGTTAACATAGGGAGGAACTTCTCAACTAATTTTGTGATTATGCGGCAAACCAAAATACTACAAAAGGTTACAGAATTACTCTTGCTTAAGGTCTTCAAGAAGTAAATTTGCAAAGGATACCTTTGGTAATTTTTATTACAAGCCTAAGCAGATGTAGAGGACTAAATGTGGAGATCATTAAGAATCCCATGGGCTCTTGTTACAGGATGTCTCCAGGGTGAAATAACATTTGCATGTCTTCATCAAAATATACAAGTACGCACTTTGATTACTGGTACACATCAGATAAAGGTTTTGTATTGTGCCTATATTTCTTCATTTTCTTTGATTACAAAAATAACCAGCCTTTGCAGGCACTCTCAAGCATATCCATTTAGTCACTGTGTACATGTTAGTCTAAGTGGTGGGAGTAAAGACAGTCCCAAGCCAATGAATTAATGCTTAACCCTGGAAGATTGGTCCCAATTGGTGTTCCATGTCTATAATGCCAAAATTAAGAGAGATAATTTATGTTAGACTTCTGTGTATAGCTTTCCAGATGCAAGTCACTTGAATGTTTAAGATGAGTGAATTCACGATAATGTATAAGGAACTTAGACATGAGTATGGTACAGTCTCTACTTTTGATGAGCTACAATATCAAGATAAAATGGTCATGTTCATGATACACTGTGTTAAGGAAAATATCTTAAGAAGTTCACTGACTGTAGAAGCCCTTGAGAAAGGCATTCTGACTGTGTGTTCTCATTTGACTTTCTACAGGGGAAGATAGTCACAAACCTACCTGGGATGGGTATCCTAAATATTTATAAACTGGAAGGGACACAAGAGATAGTCTAATCCAACTTTATCATTTTATGAAGAAAAACCTTATGCTGGGGAATTTGAAGACTGTCTAAATGAGAAGCAACAGGCATATAATAAAACTAAAATAGTAAATCAGGAGAAGGAGTGGAGCAAGATGGTTCAAATAGAAGGCTCCACCAATTATCCTCACCCACAGAAACACCAATTTTAGCAACTATCTACACAAAAAGAGCACCTTTATAAGAAATAAAAATCAGGTGAGCAATTAGACTACCTGGGTTTAACTTCACATCAATGAAGGAGATGCTGAAGAGGGTAGAAAAAACAGTCTTGAATCACCAATGCCACCCTTCACCCGTTGCCCAGAAGTAGCCATGAGGCATAGAGAAAGAATCTATGTATGTGAAAGAGAGAGAGTGCAGCAACTGTGAGAATTTGTGTTGAATTCAGTGCTGCGCTATCGCAGCAGAAAGCAAAACTAGGCTGAGCAAAGCTGATGCTTACCCACAGAGGGAGCATACAGAACAGTGCTAGCCCGAGGAGAATCACCCATGCCAGCAGTGGGAACATGAATTCTGACAAGCCGTGTCACCACGAACTAAAGTATTCTGGGGCCATAAATAAAGTTGAAAATTCAGTCTAGGCCACAAGGACAGCAACTCTTAAGCGAATCATAGTCCTGACATATAAATGACAAACAAGCATATGAAAAGATGCTTAACATCATTGGTCATCAGAGAAACACAAATTAAAACCACAATGGGGTATCATTTTACCCAGTTAAAGTGACTTTTATCCAAAAGACAAGCACTAACAAATGCTGGCAAGGATGTGGAGAAAAAGAAACCCTTGTACACTGTTAATAGAAATCTAAATTAGTACAACCACTATAAATAACATTTCAGAAGTACCTCAAAAAACTAAAAATAGAGCTACCGGCAGTCTCACTGCTAGGTATATACCCTCCAAAAAAAGAAATCAGTATATTGAAGAGATATTTGTACTCCCTTATTTATTGCAGCACTATTCACAATAGCCAAGATTTGAAAGCAACCTAAGTGTCCATCAACAGATGAATTGGTAAAGAAAATGTGGTACATATACACAATAGAGTATTATTCAGGCATAAAAAAAAGAATGAAATTCTGTCATTTCAACAGCATGGATGGAACTGGAGGTCATCATGTTAAGAGAAATAAGCCAGGTACAGAAAGACAAATTTGTATGTTCTTATTTGATTTGTGGGAGCTAAAAATTAAACAATTGACCTCGTGAAGATAAAGAGTAGAATGATTACTAGAAATGGGAATGGTTAATGTGTACAAAAAAAAGTTACAAAGAATGAATAAGACCTAGCATTTGCTAGCATAGTAGATTGACTATAGTCAAAAATAATTTAGTTCTACAGTTTAAAATAATTAAAAGAATATCATTGGATTGTTTCTAACAAAAAGGATAAATGCTTACAGTGATGGATATCTCATTTTCTCTGATCTGATTATTACGCATTGCATGCCTGTATCAAAATATCTCATGTAATTCATAAATATATATGCCTACTATGTACACACAAAATATTAAAAATAAAAAATTTAAGTAAATATATAAATGAATAAAATAGCATATTAGTCAGAATTGACTAAGTTATGCTGTAATAACAAAGTTTTAAAGCTTGTTTGAAATTTTAATCAATCAAGTGTGTTTTTTTCATGCAACATGAACATCACAGCAAAGATAACTCTGTTTATGATAAAAATTTATTGGTTAATGGAGGATTTATCTCAACATACACATTCATGGAAACCACAACAGATCTTAAAGTTTTAGTCCATTTCAAGACTTAAAGAAAGTCCCATGCCATATCAAATATCAGCTGAAAAGAAAATAGAATCCTACACTGTGGCCAAAACAAAAGCCTGGTCGTGATATGATCAATTTCATTTTTCTGCATATGGATATCTAGTCTTTCCACAACTATGTATTAAAGAGACTACCATTTCTCCATTGTTTATTCCTCACATTCTTGCTTAAAATCAGTTTATCATATATACATGGGTTTATTCCTGGGCTTTTTATTCTATTCCTTTGGTCTGTGTGTCTTTTTGTGCCACTACCATGCCATTTTTATTACTGCAGCTTTCTGGTTTATTTTGAAATTTAAAAATGTAATGTCTAGAGTTTCTTTTCTTTTCCAGTTATTGTTTAAACTGCTTTTTTGAGGGCTTTTGTGTTTCCATACATATATTGGACTTTTTTTTACTGCTTCTATAAAATAAGCCATTGGAATTTAGATCAAGATTGCATTGAATCTATAGACTATTTTGTGTGGTGGGGACATTTAAGAACATTAATTTTTCTACTTCATGAAGACAGAATTCATTTCCATGTATTTGTGTCTGTTTTAATTTCATTCATCAATATTTTATAGTTTTCAGACTACATCTTTCACCTCCTTCATTAAGTTTATTCCTAAGTATGTTATTCTATGCTATTCTAAGTGACGTCTTTAAATTTCTATTTTCAATAGTTTGCTGTTGGTGTATAGACATTCAACTGATTTGTGTATGCTGATTTTTATCCTGCAACTTTACTAATTTTGTTTTTAGGTCTTCTTGGGAACAAGCCCCCAAAAATCTGGTCATAAACTGGCCCCAAAACGGTCCATAAACCGAATCTCTGTAGCACTGTGACATGTTCATGATGGCCTTAATGCCCACGCTAGAAGATTGTGGGTTTACGGGAATGAGGGTGAGGAACACCTGGCCTGCCCAGGGCAGAAAACCACTTAAAGGCATTCTTAACCCACAAACAATAGCATGAGCAATCTGTGCCTTAAGGACATGCTCCTGCTGCAGTTAACTAGCTCAACTTATTCCTTTAATTCGGCCCATCCCCTTCTTTCCTATGAGGGATACTTTTAGCTAAATTAAGATCTATAGAAACAATGCTAATGACTGGCTTGCTGTTAATAAATAAGTGGGTAAATCTCTGTTCGAGGCTTTCAGCTCTGAAGGCTGTGAGACCCCTGATTTCCGACTTCATACCTCTATATTTATGTGTGTCTTTAATTCCTCTAGTGCCGCTGGGTTAGAGTCTCCCCAGATAAGCTGGTCTCGGCAAGTGGCATCCATCGTGGGAGCCCGAATCCAGGTCAAACGCTTGCCAGAGTGACGGTTGGAGAATGTGGGACTAGCTGAAGGACACCCGAGTACTCTTAAAGCAATCCCCATGGTGAGTAAGAAGGGGAGCTCGGAAATCTCAAGCTAACAATGGGTCAAGTGTGGGGTGTGGTTCATTCCACCTTGGAACTTTTTCACACCGATGATGAGGAGGAGGGAGAGTATAGCGAAGTAACAGAAGAGGTTACAGAGCATGTTTTTTTACCAGCTAAAGCTAAAGCGGCAAAGGAAGGAGAGGTTCATCCCTACCCTTCTGTACCCCCTCATTATTATTTTGAAGAAAAAGACCCTCCAGATCTTTCTTTTCCGGAGGACACTGGGCAAAAAGTAGTTGCCCCAGTGACTGTTCAAGCAGCACCTCAAGTGACCGCTCTTACTTCTATTCAGGAAGGAATTCAGCAAGCTAGACAAAAGGGTGATTTAGAGGCTTGACAGCTCCCTGTTAGAATACACCCCCCAGATCAACAGGGAAATATTATAGCTACATTTGAGCCTTTTCCTTTTAAATTACTCAAAGAATTTAAACAAGCTATAAATCAGTATGGACCAGGTTCTCCTTTTGTAATGGGACTGTTAAAGAATGCTGCTGTTTCCAGTCAGATGACTCCTACTGACTGGGATGCTCTTACTTGAGCTTGTCTAACTCCTGCTCAGTTCTTACAATTTAAAACTTGGTGGGTGGATGAAGCTTCCATTCAGGCTGCTCACAATGCCCAGGCCCAACCTCAAATTAATATAACTGCAGACAAATTCTGGGGGGTTGGCAGCTGGGCTGGTTTAGATGCACAACTGGTCATTCAGGATGATGCCATAGAACAGCTTAGAGGAGTGTGCATTAGGGCTTGGGAAAAAATCACTTCAAGTGGAGAACAATACCCTTCCTTTAGTGCTATAAAACAGGGACCCAAAGAACCATACATTGATCTTATGGCTCGGTTACAGGAGTCTCTTAAAAAGAGGATTGCAGATTCAGCTGCTTAGGATATAGTGTTGCACTTATTAGATTTCGACAATGCTAATCCAGATTGCCAGGCTGCTCTGCGACCTATCAGAGGGAAACCACATTTACTTCATTTTATTAAGGCCTGTGATGCTATTGGAGGTAATCTGCATAAAGCTACTTTCTTGGCACAGGCAATGGAAGGACTGAGACTGGATAAAGGAAATACTACATTTCCTGGAGCTTGTTTTAAATGTGGGAAGCATGGTCATACTAAAAAAGAATGTAGAAAAAATCAGCGAGTCAGGCTGCCAGATAGGGGAGAAAAGAAAACTGCTGATCCTTAAATATGTGCAAAATGTAAAAAAGGAAAACATTGGGCTAATCAGTGTCACTCTAAGTTTCATAAAGAAGGGAACCCAATTTAGAGAAATGCCATGAGGGGCCCATCCCGGGGCTCCATTCTAAACCGGGGCATTTCCAGCTCAGGCCATTCCCTCACCCCTGTACAATGTCTATCCCCCACCATAGCCGGTAGTGCCACAGTAGATTTATGCTGCACACAAGCTGTGAGCCTTCTGCCTGGGGAACCCCCACATAACGTCCCAACAGGAGTCTGTGGACCCTTGCCAGCAGGGACAATAGGATTACTTTTAGTAAGGTCTAGTTTAAGTTTAAAAGAGGTACAAATACATACAGGAGTCATTGATTCAGATTACAATGGGGAAATTCAAATTGTTTTATCTACTTCTGTTCCCTGGAAAGCAGAGCCAGGAGAGCGCATAGCACAGCTCCTGATTGTGCCGTATGTGGGAATGGGGAAAAGTGAAATTAAATGAACAAGAGGATTCGGAAGCACAAATTAAAAAGGCAAAGCATCTTATTGGGTAAATCAAATTACTGATAACCATCCTACCTGTGAAATAACTATTCAGGGAAAGAAATTTAAAGGTTTGGTAGATACAGGAGCGGACATTTCAATCATTTCTCTACAGCACTGTCCATCCGTGTGGCCAATTCAACCTACTCAATTTAACATAGTTGGAGTTGGTGAAGCCCCTGAAGTATATCAAAGTAGTTATATTTTGCATTGTGAAGGGCCCAATGGACAACCTGGGACTATTCAACCAATTATAACTTCTGTACCTATAAATTTATGGGGGTGAGATTTATTACAGCAATGGGGAGCACAAGTTCTAATTCCAGAACAATTATATAGCCCTCAAAGTCAACATGCAATGCATAAAATGGGGAATGTCTCTGGTATGGGACTAGAAAAAAAACTTGCAAGACTTGAAAGAACTGCTTCAAGCAGAAAAACAAACTTCCTGCCAAAGATTAGGAAATAATTTTTTATGGTGGCCTTTGTTAAGCCTCTAGAACCTATACCTTTAAAATGGTTAACAGATAAGCCAATTTGGATAGAACAATGCCGCTAAGTAAAGAGAAACTGGAGGCCTTAGAGAAATTAGTTATAGAACAATTAGAAAATGGGCACATAGCTTCAACATTTTCCTCTTGGAATTCTCCAGTTTTCATAATTAAGAAAAAATCAGGCAAATGGAGAATGTTAACAACTTAAGAGCCATCAATTCAGTTATACAGCCTATGGGAGCATTACAGCCAGGATTGCCTTCTCCTGCTATAATTCCAAAAAATTGGCCTTTAATAGTCATAGATTTAAAAGACTGTTTCTTTACTATCCCCTTAGCTGAGCAAGACTGTGAATGGTTTGCGTTTACAATTTCTGCAGTAAACAACCTGCAGCCTGCTAAGTGTTTTCACTGTTTCACAGACGTGTCTAGTAATGGTAAAGCTTCTTCTTCTGGATCAAAAAGTAAAGTTTTCCAGACGCCCTATATTTCAGCTCAAAAAGCGGAGCTTGCAGCTGTAATTCAGGCATTGACTGCTTTTGATATGCCTATTAATGTGATTTCTGATTCTTCATACGTGGTTCATTCCACACAGTTAATTGAAAATGCTCAGTTACAATTTCATACAGATGAACAACTGATGACTTTATTTACCCAATTGCAAACAGCAGTTAGAAGTAGAATGCACCCTTTTAACATCACTCACATTAGGGCTCATACACCTCTTCCAGGAACTTTGAAGGGAATCAAATGGCCGATTGCCTAGTTGCTAATGCAGTATCTAATGCTAGACATTTTCACAATTTAACCCATGTTAATGCCTCTGGTCTCAAACGCAGATACAGTATTACCTGGAAAGAGGCTAAAAATATTATCCAGTGATGCCCAACTTGCCAAATGGTGCATTCCTCATCTTTTACTGGAGGAGTTAATCCTCAAGGATGGGAACCTAACTCTCTTTGGCAAACGGATGTCACACATATTCCCTCATTTGGGAGACTAGCTTATGCACATATATGTGTGAATACCTTTTCTCACTTTGTCTGGGCTACATGCCAATCAGGAGGGCAGAAAACCACTTAAAGGCATTCTTAAGCCACAAACAACAGCATGAGCAATCTGTGTCTTAAGGACATGCTCCTGCTGCAGTTGACTAGCCCAACCTGTTCCTTTAATTTGGCCAATCCCTTTGTTTCCCATAAGGGGTACTTTGAGTTAATTTAAGATCTATAGAAACAACTCTAATGACTGGCTTGCTGTTAATAAATACGTGGGTAAATCTCTGTTTGGGGCTCTCAGCTCTGAAGGCTGTGAGACCCCTGATTTCTGACTTCACACCTCTATATTTCTGTGTGTGTGTCTTTAATTCCTCTAGTGCTGCTGGGTTAGGGTCTCCCTGACCAAGCTGGTCTTGGCAAGGTCTAACACTTTTTTTTAATGACATCTTTAGAGTTTTCTAAGTATAAGATCATGTTATCTGCAAACAGGATTTTTGCATCTATGTTTATTAAGTATATCAGCCTGTACTATTCTTTTCTTGTGACGTCTTTTTCTTACTTTGGAATCAGGGTGATATAAGACTCATAAAATGCGTGTGGAAGTATTCTATCTTCTATTTTTTTGAAAACTTTAAGAAGAATTGGTGATAATTCTCCAAAAGGTTGGTAAAATTCCCCTGTAAAGCCATCTGAACCAGGGATGGTTTTTAGGAGGGAGGTTTTTAATTACTGACTCAACCTGTATATTTGTTATTGGTTCTTTCAGGCTTTCTGTGCCTTAATTTAGTCTTGGTAGATTGTATGTTCTTTAAAATGTATTGTCTTTTTTTAGGTTGTCCAATTTGTTGGTTTATAATTGTTTTTAATAGTTTCTTATAATGTTTTTATGTGGCATCAGTGATAATGTCTCCTCTTTAATTAATTTATTTATTTTTTTATTTTTTTTTGAGACAGAGTCTCGCTCTGTCACTCAAGCCAGAGTGCAATGGCACGATATTGGCTCACTGTAACCTCCACATCCCAGGTAGAATCCCAAGCAATTCTCCTGCTTCAGCCTCCTGAGTAGCTAGGATTACAGGCATGTCCCACCACACTTGGCTAATGGTTGTATTTTTAGTAGAGACGGGGGTTTCACCATGTTGTCCAGGCTTGTCTCGAACTCCTGACTTCATGATCCACCAGACTCACCCTCCCAAAGTGCTGGGATTACTGGTGTGAGCCACCATACCCAGCAATTTCTAATTTTATTAGAGTCTTTGCCTACATTTTTTTCTTAGTCTAGCTAAAGATATGTTGATCTTTTCAAAAAAAACAACTCGGTTGTATTTTTATTGATTTTCTATTCTCCATTTTATTTATTTATGCTTGAATAATCTTTTTCTTCTCTGTTAACTTTGGGGATAGGTTATTGTTTTTCTGTTTTCTTGAGATGTAGAGTTAGATTGCTTATTTAGATCATTCTTCCTTTATTGTAGTCATTTATTGCTATAAATTTCTCTGTTAGTACTACTTTTGCTGTATGCCATAAAGTTTGGTATATTGTGTTTTCATTTTTGTTTATCTGGAGATATTTTCTAATTTCCTTTTTGATTTCTTCTTTGACTCATTGTGGTTGTTCAAGGCTGTTGTTTAATTTTTACATATTTTTGGATTTTCTAGTTTTCTTTCGAGTACTGATTTCTAATTTCACTTCATTGTGGTCAATTAAGGTAATTAGTAAGATCTCAGTCTTCTGAAATTTGTTAAGACTTCCTTTGTGACTAACATGTGAGAAAAATTTCTCTATCCTGGAAAAATATAAGCGTGCCCTTGAGAAGAATGGGTACCTGCTATCATTGAATGAAATGTTTCATTAGGTTCATTTGATCCATAATGTTATTAAAGTCCTCTGTTTCCAAATGGATCTTCTGTCTGAATATTCTGTCCATTATTAGAAGTAGGGTGTTGGAGTCTCCTACTATTACTCTATTGCTGTTTCCCCCGTAAGTTATTTCAACGTTTATATATTTAGGTATTCTGATATTGGGTGCATACATATTTATAAACATTAAAACTTTTTAGTAGGTTGACCCCTTTATCTTTATAAAATGTCCTTTTCTCCTGTGAGAGCTTTGGACTTAAAGTATATTTTGTCTGAAATAGGTACAGCCAATCCTGCTATATTTTGGTTGCCATTTCCACTAAATATCTTTTATCATTCCTTCACCTTTAATTTCTGTTCTTAAATACAAACAGAGTTTCCTGTTTAAAGCAAATAGTTGTATGCTGTTTCTGTATCCATTTAGTCACTCGATGGCTTTTGATTGGGGTGTTTAGTTCATTTACATTTAAAGTAATTACTGATTAGTAAGGACTTACTATTGTCATTTTGTTCATTGTTTTCTATTTTGAAGTTCTTTTGTTCCTCTTTTCTCTTGATGTATTCCTTTTTGACTTGATGATGATATTTAGGGATATGTTCTGATTCCTTTCTCTTTGTATTTGTGTATCTACTATACGTTTATTTTTCTTTGTAGTGACCATGAACTGTTTTATTGCTATAATAGTCTATTTTAAACTACTAGCAACTTAAGTTCAATCACATAAAAATTCTATACATTTCCCACCACACACATTTCATGTTACTAATATCAGATTTTACTACTTCTTATATGATGTATTCATTATTTTTTAGTTATACTTATTACCTTTGTCTTTTAACTTTTTCAACAGAGTTAAAAGTGATTTGTGTAGCATCACTGTTATATTAATCTGTATTTGTCTATATATTTACCTTTTTATATGCTTTCATATTGCCATTTAGTATGTTTTCAATTTCAACTTGAAGAACTCTCTTCAGTACTTTCTGAAAGGCAGGTTTAATTGTAATAGACTCCCTAATTTTTTCCTCTGAAAAAGTCTTTATTGAAACTTCATTGTTAAAGGGTTTTTTTTTCCAGATATATTACTTTTGGTTGGCAGTTTTTCCTTTTAGCCTTTGAATATATCATTCCAATCTCTCCTGACTTGCTAAGTTTCTGCTGAGAAATAAATTGATAGTTTTATGGAGGTTTCTTTGAATGTGATGAGTCATTTCTGCCTTGCTATTTTCAAATTTCACTATTTCTCTTTGACTTTGGCAATTCAATTATAATGTGTTTTAATGTAGATCTTTTTAGTTTCAAACTCTTTGGAATCTTTTAAGCTTTGTGAATCTGAATGTCGGTTTTTTCCCCAAGACTTGGGAATTTTCAGTCATTATTTACTTAAATAAGGCTTCCACCTTTTTTTCTTCTCCTTCTAAGACTTCTAGAACACATATACTTGCTACCCTGTTGATGTCCCATAAGTTGCATAAGCTTTCTTTTTTCCATTTCTTTTCCTTTTTACTCCTATAACTGGATAATTCCAAATGACCTGACTTCTATTTTATTGATTTTTTTGCTTCATTAGTCTGCTGTTAAAAGCTCTCTATTCAATTTTTTAGTTCATTTTACTCTTAGCTCTAGATTTTATGATTCCCATATTTTTGTTGAATTTCTAGTTTTGTTCATGGATTATTTTCCAGATTTTGTTTTGTAATCTCTTTCCAACTTCTATTTTAGGTTTAAGGTGTACATTTACATGTTTGTTACATGGGTAAATTGAACGTCGTGGGGGATTGGTGTACAGATAATTATATCATCCAGGTAATCTGCATAATACATGGTAGGTAGTTTTTCAGTCCTTACACTCTTTTCAAACTCTATCCTCAAATAGGTCTCGGTGTGTATTTTTCTGTTCTTTGTGTCCATGTGTACTCATTGTTTAACTTCTTATATGGGAGAACATGCAGTATTTGGTTCTCTGTTCATGCATTACTTTGCTTGGAATAATAACCTCTAGCTCCATCCAGGTTTCTGGAAAAGACATGATTTCATTCATTTTTACAACTGCACAGTATTTTATGGTGTATATGTACCACATTTTCTTAGTCCAGTCCACCATGAGAGGGCATCTAGCTTGATTTCACATATTTGCTATTGTAAATATTGCTGCAAGGAATATACATGTGCATGTGTCTTTATGGTAGATTAGTGTATAGTCCTTTGGGTATATATGTTTTCACAGCATTAGGCTCTACATTTAAGTTTTTAATCCATCTTGAGTTGGTTTTGTATATGGTGAATGATAAAGGTCAAGTTTCAATTTTCTACATATGGCTACTAAGTTATCCTAGCATCATTTACTAAATGGGGAGTCCTTTTCCCATTGTGTATTATTGTTGACTTTGTTGAAGATCAGATGATTGTAGGTGCGTGGTTTTATTCCTAGGTTCTCTAACCTATTCCATTGTTCTATGTGTTTGTTTTAGTATTAGTACCATGCTGTTTTAGTTACTGTATAGGCTTGTACTGTAGTTTGAAGCTGGGTAGTGTAATGCCTTTGGCCTTGAATTTTGTTGTTTTTGTTTTGTTTTTGCTTTGGATTACTTTGGCTACTCAGACTCTTTTATGGTTCCATATGAATTTTAAAATAATTACTTATAACTCTGTGAAAAATGTCTTTGGTAATTTGATACAAATAGCACAGAATCTGTACATTGCTTTGGGTAGGATAGCTAAGTTAACAATATCAAGTCTTCCTGTCCATAAGCATGGAATATTTTTCTATTTGTTTGTGTCATCTCGGATTCCTTTCAGCAGTGTTTTGTAATTCTCATTGTAGACATGGTTCACCTCCCTGGTTAGCTGGATTCCTAGGTATTCTATTCTTTTTGTGGCTATTGTGGCTGGGATTGCATTCTTGATTTGGCTCTCAGCTTGGACATTATTGGTGTATAGAAATGCTTCTGATTTTTTTCCATAAGTTATTGGAGTACAGGTGGTATTTGGTTACATAGTAAGTTCTTTGGTGGTGATTTGTGAGATTTTGGTGCACCCATCACCCAACCAGTATACACTGCACCATATTTGTAGTCTTTTATCCCTCACCCCCCTCACACTCTTCCCCTCAATTCCCCAAAGTCCACTGTATCATTCTTATGCCTTTGTGTCCTCATAGCTTAGGACGTATCACAAATCAATGAGAACATATGGTGTTTGGTTTTCCATTCCTGAGTTACTTCAATTAGAATAATACTCTCCAATCTCATCCAGGTCACTACAAATGCTGTTAATTCATTCCTTTTTATAGCTGCATAGTATTCCATCACATATATACATGCATATACACTTCTTGTGTAATTTTTTGGATTTCCTTGCATTGGGCTTTGTCTTTCTCTGGTCCCTCCCTGATTAGCTTAATAACTAAATTCCTGAATTCTTTTTTGGGTAAATCAGGGATTTCTTCTTCATTTGGATCCATTGCTGGTAAACTAGTATGATTTTCGGGGACGGTTGATGAGCCTTGTTTTGTCACATTCCAGGGTTGGTTTTCTGGTTCCTCCTCATTTGGGTAGGCTCTGTCAGAGAAGGCTGTTCAGATTCTTTTGTCCCATGGGGTGTTCCCTTGATGTATTACCTTCCTCCTTTTCCTATGGATGTGGCTTCTTGTGAGCCAAACTGCAGTGATTGTCTGTCTTCTGGGTCTAGTCACCCAGTGAGTCTACCTGGCTCTAGGCTGGTACTGGGGGTTGTCTGCACAGAGTCCTCTGATGTGAACCTTCTATGGGTCTTTCAGCCATGGATATCAGCACCTGTTCTGGTGGAGGTGGTGGAGGGTGCAATGGACTCTGTGAGGGTTCTTAGCTTTGGTGGTTTAATGCTCTATTTTTGTGCTGGTTGGCCTCCTGCCTGGTGGTGGCACTTTCCAGAAAGCAACAGCTTTAGTAGTATAGAGAGGGACGAGAGGTGGGCAGGGCCCTAGAATTCCCAAGATTATATGCCCTTTGTCTTCCAATACCAGGGTAGATAGGGAAGGACCATCAGGTGGGGGTGGGCATCCAATGTCAGACTTGGGCGGGTCTTGCTGCAGCTGCTGTGGGGGATGGGGGTGAGATTCCCAGGTCACTGTTGTTGTGTACCTAGGATGATTATGGCTGTCTCTGCTGAGTCATGTAGGTTGTCAAGGAAATGGGGGAAAGCTAGCAGTCCCAGGCCTCACCCTGCTCCCACACAAACTGAAGGGCTGGTCTCACTTCCACTGTGCGCCCTCCCCTCAACAGCCCCAAGTCTGTTTCCGGGTGGAAGGTGTGATGAGCTTGAAACTTGCCCTGGGCTACCTGCCTCCCAGCTTCAAAGAAAAGGGGTGGTTCTTCCCCCTGCCTGTGGAGTCTGCACACTGGGTTTGTACCCTCCCCAGAGTCTGGCCAGGAGGCTTCTTGCCCTGTTCAAATTGTTACAAAGTTCAGCTAGAGATTTCCTTCCCCCCGTTTTAACCCCTGCTCCTCTGGTCACCCTCCCAATGGATTCCTATAATGTCAGACAGGAATGGCCTGCTAGGGGACATAGTGAGCTCCCAGGGCCTTTCTGTTGCTTCCTCTACCTCTGTATTTGGCTCAGCCCTCTAAATTGAGTCACCTCCAGGTAAAGTCAGAAGCTTCTCCCGCAAACAGAACTTCAGCTTCTCCAGTGTGGATGTGTGTTTGGGAGAGGAGGATTTCTCTTTCCCAATTCCACAGTTGGGGCACTCACAGTAGTTGGGGTGTCTCTCACATCCTGCAAGAGCAGTTTACTTCCTTCAGAGGGTCTGTGGGTCCTCTCAGGATTGCTGGTTTGTTCTTACCATTGATCTGGAGCTAAAATGCACAGTGCAAGCTTCTGAGTGCTGCTCTGTCCAGAGTTGCAATCTAGTCCTGTCTCCCACCCACCATGATGATCGAAAACCTTCTGCTTTTTGTATATTGATTTTGTACCCTGAATCTTTGCTGAAGTTGTTATCAAATCCAGGATCCTTTGGACAGAGACTATGAGGTTTTCTAGGTATAGTATTATATCATCTGCCAAGAGAGATAGTTTAAATTCCTTGCTTCGTATTTGGATTTTATTTCTTTATGTTTCCTGATTGCTCTGGATAGGACTTCCAGTACTATGTTGAATAGGAGCACTGAGATTTGGCATCCTTGTTTTGTTCCGGGACTCATGGATAATGCCTCGAGTTTTTGCCCATTTGGTATGACGCGTACTGTGGGTTTGTCATGGATTTGTCATAGATGGCCCTTATTATCTTGAGGTATGTTCCTTTAATGATTAGGTTGTTGTGACTGCCTTTGCTTATCTGTGTTCTCTTACAGCTCAGTGATCTTCTTTAGCATGATTATTTTAACTTCCCTGTCAGGTAGTTTATAGATTTCCATATCTTTTTTGTCAGTTACTGGACATTTATTTTATTCCTTTGGTGTTGTCATTTTTTCCTGATTCTTCATGATCTTTCTATCCTCACATTGGTGTCTGTACTTTTGAAGAAGCATTTACATATTCTAGTCTTTATAGACTGGCTTCAGCAGTAAAAGCCCTTCATCATTAAGTCCAGCCAAAGACTCTGGGAGAGCCAATTGGCAAGGTCTACAGGCTAGCCATTTGGCAGGGTTGTTTAATGGTCCCACTGCTAGGATCCACAGTTGGGCAAGCCCACCACTAGGGTCTGCAAGCTGACTACTGGGATCTGTGCTGTGGTTGTTGAGAGCCTGCACGTTTTTTTGTTGTTCTTAGCTGCTTACAGATGATCTAGATGTGATGATTGCCTCAGCGTCCTGGGTGAGGGATTACATGTGTGCCTCTCAAGTAATGCGTCTAAATGCTAGGGATCTCCCACAGACTTTCATCTATCTCCCATGGGAGAACTCACAGGCCAAGATGATCTCTCCTGACACTGGGCTGTGCCAGCTTGGGAGAGGTGTAATGCAGGTAAAGTAAAACTGTTCTTCTTAGCCTTTCGATGCACTTTACCCATTTTTGTGGTCCACACTGCTGCAATCTCTACCCTGAATTCCAGAGCTTTCATAAAAGTATTTCATCTATAGATGGTTATTAAATCAGTGTTTCTGTTGCTGAAAAAGGTTAGGACCTCTTTAGTTTCCCCTCTTTCTTACTTCCCTACTGTTTTGTTTATTTGTTTGGTAATCTGTGTGTTTGCTTATTATTTATCAATAATTCTTACTTATTACCTCCCCAAATTTTACCTCCCGTTCAGTCTTTTTCTTCTCTTAGATTTAAACATATGCATTTCTTAGATTTAAACATAAAATCACTTTCACACTCCAAATTTGATGTCTTTTTTCTTTCCTTGTTGTTCTTTTCATCATTTCTTTTTTACATACTACAGTATGGACAAATCCTTCTAGACCATCTTATAATTTAAAAAATGTCTTCTAGCAGTGTGTAGTCCACTATCAAAACCACTCATTGAGATCTCATTTTAATTTTTTATGTCTACAAGTTCTAATTGAATTTACATTTTTTTATTTTTTTAAATTTCTGAATATATTTCAACTTTATTTTTATTCCTTTACACATACTAAGCATAGTTTCACAATCTTTGTCTATTAATACCAATATAAAATGTCTTTGTGGTTTTCTGTCTATTGCTTTTATTGTTTTTTTTTGTTTGTTTACAGTATCTTATTTCTTTGAGTGCCTTACCATATTTGATTGGGTAAAAATATTTTTACTTCAAAATTATTTGTATAGCTCACTTGAAGCACAGGACAAATGTACTGATCCTTACAGAATACACGCATTTGCTTCTGCCACATGTGTTTGTCAATAAAGTCAACAATCATTTTAAATTGAGGCTAACTCACAGGTTTTCAGGATCATGAAGACTATATGAACTTAGGCTGTAGAACATCACATGCAAGAGTTTACTCTTACCCTGAGGGTGTATTAATAAACTCCACAATTTACTCTAGGAAGAATCTTCTATTTCATTCCTCTAACTATGCAAGCTTGTTTATCCTTCTTATTCAACAAGGTCATCGAAAATAAAGTTGCAATTTCCCCAAATCAATGAATACCCTCAAAGCAAAAGCAGTATTTTACTCTCATTTAACTTTCTGGATTCCTATTTTTACATTAATTTTGACCTGGTAATTTTTTATCATCTTGTTAGTTCTCCCATGTCTTTAAAAGATTTTACCTTTTATAGTTTATCAAAAAATTTTAGCTGTTTTCAGTGTTACAGTTTGTCAAAATTATATAAACAGCCATTATCAGAAACCAGAAGCCTAGGCTGGCAAACTTCTATGGGGTATTTGTTAATGTATTCATGAAACAAAAGTTTATTGAGCACCAGGGATCTACTATGCATTCTATTGGTCATGGAGAAATTAGACTGTGGCCCTAACAAAAAGAAGTTTATAATCAAGGGCTTACTGTGCAATTCAAACCCCTCTGCCCTCCTGTTATAATACATGATATAAAGAAAGATAAGACAAAATAGGAAAAGATCAGAGGAGCAGTAGAGTAGTGTTTAAGACCATAGGATATGAAATCCTGTCCCTACTCTTACTAGCTGTCTAACTTTGGGCAAGTTGCCAATTCTCTCTATGCCTCAGGGTCCTCACTTATAAAATTGAGATAATTATAGTAACCACTTTATTAGGTTTCTGTGGAAATTAAATTAATACGTATAAAGCTGTTGGAATATATATAATCTACTTAAGCATTCAAAAATGTTAGTTATTTTTATCATATTCTATGCAGTAGAGTGCCAACTAATTCTACAGTACTTTCTATTTAAGCTTTTTCAACACTAACAACTTTTTTAAAAATCATTGATTTTATGTAGCCTCTATCTGGACATACACTCCAGGCATTAATCAACATGTATTTTGTTATTGCCCGCTATTTGGCATCAGGCAGTGGAGTTCACCTCGTTCTAAACTAAATATGCCAAATGTATCTTATTATTCTCTTGTTTGGACCTCAGGTGGAGAGGGCTGAATAGTCATACTAATTAGTTCATAGCACAGGTGTTGAGGGTTGAGTAATTATACTAATTAGCTCATACACACCATCCTTCTTGGTCCATGCAAGGTCTCTCCTGTGTTATTTATTTACATATTCCCTTTTAACCACCCTTCTTCATTTCTAGTCTCCCTTCCCCAAAGAACTAGTCTATTGCAGTTTTGTATCTCCTTGAATTTCTGTGAATACTTGTGAATGCTTATTGGTATATGTGAAATGTGTCAAATTTATAGTAATTTAAGTAAACTCCAAAATGCATTCAAATCCTTTTCCAATGCCATGCACAACAAACACTTCACAATAGCCTCACAAACACAAATACTAAGTTTGTGTTATTTACCCAATCAAGCCAGAAAATTAAGAATGTTATTTTATTTCCCCAACTCTCTCCACTCTCTCAACCAAACCCTACCAATTCTACCTTAGAAATGTCTGCCAAATTCATGTCGTTCTCCCATTTCCACAGCTATTAAATTTCAAGCCCTCATCAATTTATTTCCTTACAACTGCATCAGTGTCATGTCTCCCTTGCCTGCATCGGTGTCATGTCACCTCCACATTGCCACCAGAGTAATTTTTTCAAGTAAAATTCATTAAAAACAGATCATGATTCAGACTTAATCAATAATGTCCAGTAACTCCCATTGCCCACAGGAAAAATTCTAAGCTCTTGGTAGGGCTTTAAAAATCATTTACATATTTTGGTGCTAAGATCGCTGACGAGAAACAGCTAGTTAGTGTGTGCTACTCTCTCAGAGAGGAAACAGAGCAACAAATAAACAATAGCTCCTCAAGTGGATCATTCAGGACGCCATGTTGTGATTCATCAAGGAAGCAATGGTGATCCATGGAGAGCAGAGGAGCAAGGCAGAACAGTAGTCCACCCATCAGTGGCATGAAGCCAAAAGAGGCTCCTCAACATAAGAAACAGGTAAGTGAATAAGAGACCCCAAGGACCCACATTTCCCCAGTGGACCTTTGCAATCCTGTACATGGGAGATTCCCCTTCCCCACTTCCCCCTGGGGTATTCAGAATGACATAAAGAGCTGCATGGGACCTGGGCAGAGCCAGTGCTCAGGACCACATAGAGCCCCAAAGCCCTTGGATCCCTGAGCACCCTGGCACCAAGAGCCAGATCCCCACTGGCTACAAACAAAGACAGGCTTTCCTGCACATCCTCAGGATAAGGGCTGCATCCATGGTGGTGCAGACAGACTGTAAGCCTTGCCTCCTCTGCACCCCACCAAGCAAACCCCACTGGCCTGGGGCCCCGGTGTAGCCTAGATCACTGACACTATAAAGCAACTACACAATCAATCTACATAAAAACCAGCTAACAACATGATGAAAAGATCAAATCTACACATAGCAATATTAATCTTTAGTGAAAACAGGCTGAATTCCCCCATTCGAAAGGAGCAGAGTGGCAAGTTGTACAGAAAAGCAAGATCCAACTCTATACTGTCTTCAAGATACCTATCTCACATGCAATGACACTCATAGTTTCAAAATAAAGAGATGGAGAAAGATCTAGCAAATAAAAAAGAAAGAAAGAGCAGAGGTTGCTATTCTGATTTCAGACAAAACAGTCTTTAAACCAGCAATGATAAGAAAGGACAAAGAGAGGCATTGCATAAAGGGTTCAATTCGGCAATGAAATTTAACAATTCTAAGTATACATTTACCCAACACAGGAGCACCCAGATTCATAAAACAAGTCCTTAGAGAACTACAAAGAGACTTAAATAGCCACACAATAATAGTGGGAGACTTCAACACCCCACTGACAGTATTAGACAAATCACTGAGGCAGAATTCTGAAAAAGATATTCAGGACCTAAACCCAACACTTGAACCAATACACCAAACTGACATCAGTAGAACATTGCACTCAAAAACAACATAATACACATTATTCTCACCTGGAAATGACACATACTCCAAAATCAACCACACACTCAGGCATGAAGTAATTCTCAACAAATACAAAACACCAAAAATTATACCAACCACAATTTCAAACCACAGTGCAATGAAAATAGAAATCAATACCCAGAAAATCCCTCAAAACCATACAATTACATGGAAATTAAGAAATCTGCTCCTGAATGACTTTGGGGTAAACAATAAAATTAAGGAAGAAATAAAAAATACTTCGAAACTAATGAAAACAAAGAAACAACCTACCAGAATCTTTGGGACACAGCTAAAGCAGTGTTAACAGGAGTTCATAGTGCTAAGTGCCCATATCAGAAAATTAGAAAAATACCAGATTAACCACTAACACCACATCTAAAGGAACTAGAAAAACAAGAGCAAACCAACCTCAAAGCTAGAAGAAGAAAATAACCAAAATCAGAGCTGAACTTAATGAACTGGAAATGAGAATAACCATATAAAATATCAAAAAAACAGAAGTTGATTTTTAAATACTACTTCTGAAATAATAAATACATTAGTGGACCACTAGCTAGACTGATAGAAAAAAAAAAGGAGAGAAGATCCAAATAAACACAATCGGATATGAAAAAGGAAACACTTCCACTGGCACCACAGAAATATAAAAAACCCTCAGGGGCTATGATGAACATCTGTATACACACAAACTAGAAAACCTAGAAAAAAACGGACAAATTCTTGGAAGCATACAACCTCCCAAAATTAAACCAAGAAGAAACTGAATCCATGAACAGATCAATAGCGAGTTCTGAAATTAACTCAGTAATAACAGACCTACTAACAAAAAAATAAAGACCTAGCCAGGCCAGATTAATTCTCAGCCAAATTTAACTAGACATACAAAGAATAGTTTGTACAGATCCTACTGAAACTATTTTTTAAAATCAATGAGGAGATAGGAGAGAAGGAAAATGGTGGATAGGAGGCAGGACTGAAGTGTAGCTCCCACTAGGAGGGCAAGAACAGCATGTGGAGACTCACATTGTGAAGTTTTGCTCCAAGAACTACCACAGAAACATGCCAGGAAAGCCGAGAGAATCCACAGACCCTTCAAAGGAAGCAGATTGCTCCTGAGGCCCCAGGAGACAGCTGAAAAACTATGAGTGCCCAAAGTGTGAAAGTGTGAAAGGGGAATTGTCCACCCCCAAATACACACCCTCACTGTGGAACCTGAAGGTCCACATCACAGGAGAAGGATTTGACCTTATCTGAAGCTGAGACAGATTTAGAAAGCTGACCAAAATACATGGATGGAAGAAGCAGCAGGAAGAGCCCTGTGAGCTCTCTTGGTCCCCAGGTAAGCCATTTCTGACTTTGTCTCACAGAGGTCCTTGTAGAAGACTGCCAGAGGAACTGGGAAAAGACCACAAGGAGAAGGAAACTTCCAGCTGAACTTTGTAACAATTTCAACCGAACGTGAAGTTTCCTGGAGAGAGCTCAGGAGAGGGGGTGAATCGGGAGTGCAGACAGCACTGAAGCCGCAGCAGGCAGGGAGATGGGAAACCTGAAAGCCCTGCTTGCTTTCTCAGCACGGAGGCTGGTAGCCGGGGGCAAGTTCTCAGCCCTGCTCACCTGCTGCCTGGAAGTAAAATTGGTGCTGGTGTGGGACACTGTGAGAGTGAGACGGGCCTATTGGGCTGCATGGGAGCTGGATGAGACCTGTAACTGCCACTTTTCCCCCACTTCTCTGGTGACATGCTTGACACAGCAGAGGCAGCCATAATCACCCTGGGAACATAATTCCACTGGACTGAGAACCACACCACCACCCCCAGAGTATCAGCAGCAAGCCCCACCCAAGGAGATTTGAACTCAGACATGCCTAACTCTGCCCCCACCTGATGGTCTTTCTCTACCTGTCCCAGTAGCTGAAGACAAAAGACATAATCTCTTAGGAGTTCTAGGGCCCTGTCTACTGCCTGATCCTACCTATACTATTGTAGTTGATGCTCTCTTGAAAGTACTGCCACCTGGCAGGAAGCCAACCAACACAAAACTAGCGCAATAAACAAAACTACCTCTAAAGACCCTCACAGAGTCCATTTAACTCTTCTGCCATGAACACTCGAGAAGGTGCTGCCATCTACAGCTAAGAGACCTGAAGGAGGTTCACACCACGAGGGGTGCAGACACCTCCCCATTACCAGCCCAGAGCCCAGCAGTTTCTCTGGGCGGCTAGATCCAGAAGAGAAACAATAATCACTACAGTTCGGCTCTCAGGAAGACACATGGCTAGGGGAAGGGGGAGAGCACTACATCAAGGGAGCACCCCATGGGACAAAAGAAAATGAACAGCAGCCCATGAGCTCCAGAACTTCCCTCTGACATAGCCTACCCAAATGAGAAGGAATCAGGAAAACAATTCTGGTAAGAGGACAAAACAAGTTCTTTAACACCAACAAAAGACCACATTAGCTCACCAGCAATGGATTCAAACCAACATGGAATCTCTGAATTGCCAGAAAAAGAATTCAGAAGGTTGATTATTAAGATAATCAAGGAGGCACCAGAGAAAGGCGACCCCAACTTAATGAAATTTTATAAATGATACAAGACATGAAGAAAACAATCAGTGAAATAGCATAAATAAAAAAGTATCACAACTTATGGAAATCAAGGACACACTTAATGATGAGGCAGGGATGCCAGCCTGGGTGGGACAAGTTGAGTATCTCTTATTTGAAATGCTTAGGACCAGAAGTGTTTTGAATTTTTTTGGAATTCTGGAAGATCTGTGTTATACTTACTGGTTGAGCATCCTTAATCCAAAAATCCAAAATTCAAAATGCTCCAGTGAGCGTTTCCTTTGAGCGGCATGTCAGTGCTCAAAACGTTGAAATGCAAAATGCACTGGTAAGTCTGGACAATAGAATCAAACAAACAGAAGAAAGAACTTCAGAACTTGAAGACAAGGTTTTTGAATTGACCCAACTTGACAAAAAAAAAATTTAATGAACAAAGCATCCAAAAAGTATAGGATTATGTTAAATGACCAAACCTAAGAATAACTGGTGTTCCTGAGGTAGAACAGAAATCTAAAAGTTTGGAAATATACTTGAAGGAATAATTGAGGAAAACTTTCCTGGCCTTGCTAGAGATCTAGACATACAAATACAAGGAGCTCAGAGCACACCTGGGAAATTTATCAAAAAAAGATCATTACCTAGGCACATAGTCATGAGGTTATCTAAGGTTAAGACAAAGGAAAGAATCTTAAGACCTGTGAGGCAAAAGCATCAGGTAACCTATGAAGGAAAACCTATCAGATTAATAGCACATTTCTTCGCAGAAACCCTACAAATTGGAATGGATTGGGGTCCTATCTTCAGCTTCCTTAAACAAAACAATTATCAGCCAAGAATTTTGTATCCCGCAAAACCAAGCTTCATAAATGAAGGAAAGATACAATCTTTTTCAGACAAATAAATACTAAGATAATTCACTACTACCAAACCAGCACTACAAGAACTGCTAAAAGAAGCTCTAAATATTGAAACAATTCCTCAAAATACACCAAAATAGAACCTCCCTAAAGCAGAAATCTCACAGGACTTATAAAACAAAAACACAATAAAAAAAAAAACCAAGGTATTCAGGCAACAAATAGCATGATGAATAGAATAGTACCTCACATCTCAATACTAATGTTGAATGTAAATGACCTAAATGCTCCACTTAAAAGATACAGAATGGCAGAATGAGTAAGGATTCACCAACCAAGTATCTGCTGCCTTTAAGAGGCTCACCTAACACTTAAGTGTTCACATAAATGTAAGGTAAAGGGGTAGTAAAAGATATTCCATGCAAATGGACACCAAAAGCAAGCAGAAGTAGCTACTCTTATATCAGACAAAACAAACTTTAAGACAACAGCAGTTTAAAAAGACAAACAGAGACATTATATAATGATAAAACGACTTGTCCAAGGGGAAAATATTACAATCCTAAATATATATATGCAGCTAACACTGGAGCTCCCTGATTGATAAAACAATTACTACTAGACCAAAGAAATGAGATAGCAATACAATAATAGTGGGGGACTTCAATACTCCACTGAAAGCACTAGACAGAAAGTATAATCTTCAAGACAGAAAGTCAACAAAGTAACAATGGATTTAAACTATATCCTGGAATAAATGGACTTAGAAGATATTTACAGAACATTCTAGCCAATAACAGCAGAAAATACATTCTATTCATCAGTACATGGAACATTCTCCAAGACAGACCATATGACAGGCCACAAAACAAGCCTCAATAAATTTAAGACTTTTAATTTAAATAAAATTAAAAATAAAATCAAAATTGTATCAAGTACTCTCTCAGACCACAGTGGAATAAAATTGGAAATCAACTGCAAAAGGAACCCTCAAAACCATGCAAATACATGGAAATTAAGTAATCTTCTCCTGAATGATCTTTGGGTCAACATTGAAATCAAACTGGAAATTAAAAAATACTTTGAGCGGGTGGAGCCAAGATGGCCGAATAGGAACAGCTCCGGTCTCCAGCTCCCAGCCCCAGCGACACAGAAGACGGGTGATTTCTGCATTTCTGCTTGAGGTACCGGTTTCATCTCACTAGGGAGTGCCTAACAGTGGGTGCAGGACAGTCGGTGAAGCGCACTGTGCCCGAGCCCAAGCAGGGCGAGGCATTGCCTCACTCGGGAAGCGCAAGGGGTCAGGGAGTTCCCTTTCCTAGTCAAAGAAAGGGGAAACAGATGGCACCTGGAATATCGGGTCAGTCCCATCCTAATACTGCGCTTTTCCAACGGGCCTGGAAAACGGCACACTAGGAGATTGTGTCCCGCACCTGGCTCGGAGGGTCCTATGCCCACGGAGTCTCGCTGATTGCTAGCACAGCAGTCTGAGATCAAGCTGCAAGGCGGCAGCGAGGCTGGGGGAGGGGCGCCCGCCATTGCCCAGGCTTGCTTAGGTAAACAAAGCAGCCAGGAAGCTCGAACTGGGTGGAGCCCACCACAGCTCAAGTAGGCCTGCCTGCCTCTGTAGGCTCCACCTCTGGGGGCAGGGCACAGACAAACAAAAACTCAGCAAGAACCTCCACAGACTTAAATGTCCCTGTCTGACTGACAGCTTTGAAGAGAGTAGTGGTTCTCCCAGCACGCAGCTGGAGATCTGAGAACCGACAGACTGCCTCCTAAAGTGGGTCCCTCACCCCTGAGCAGCCTAACTGGGAGGCACCCCCCCAGTACGGACAGACTGACACCTCATTCAACCGGGTACTCCTCTGAGACAAAACTTTCAGAGGAACTATCAGACAGCTGAATTTGTGGTCTCACGAAAATCCGCTGTTCTGCAGCCACCGCTGCTGACACCCAGCCAAACAGGGTCTGGAGTGGACCTCTAGTAAACTCCAACAGATCTGCAGCTGAGGGTCCTGTCTGGTAGAAGGAAAACTAACAAACAGAAAGGACATCCACACCAAAAACCCATCTGTGCATCACCATCATCAAAGACAAAAAGTAGATAAAACCACAAAGATGGGGAAAAAACAGAACAAAAAAACTGGAAACTCTAAAAAACAGAGCACCTCTCCTCCTCCAAAGGAACGCAGTTCCTCACCAGCAACGGAACAAAGCTGGATGGAGGATGACTTTGACGAGTTGAGAGAAGAAGGCTTCAGACGATCAAACTACTCTGAGCTACGAGAGGAAATTCAAAACAATAGCAAAGAAGTTAAAAACTTTGAAAAAATATTAGAAGAATGGATAACTAGAATAACCAATGGAGAGAAGGGCTTAAAGGAGCTGATGGAGCTGAAAGCCAAGTTTCGAGAACTACGCAAAGATTGCAGAAGCCTCAGTAGCAAATGCGATCAACTGGAAGAAAGGGTATCGCTGATGGAAGATGAAATGAATGAAATGAAGAGAGAAGGGAAGTTTAGAGAAAAAAGAATAAAAAGAAATGAACAAAGCCTCCAAGAAATTTGGGACTATGTGAAAAGACCAAACATACGTCTGATTGGTGTACCTGAAAATGATGGGGAGAATGGAACCAAATTGGAAAACACTCTGCAAGATATTATCCAGGAGAACTTCCCCAATCTAGCAAGGCAGGCCAGCATTCAGATTCAGGAAATACAGAGAACGCCACAAAGATACGCCTCGAGAAGGGCAACTCCAAGACATATAATTGTCAGATTCACCAAAGTTGAAATGAAGGAAAAAATGTTAAGGGCAGCCAGAGAGAAAGGTCGGGTTACCCACAAAGGGAAGCCCATCAGACTAACAGCGGATCTCTCAGCAGAAACTCTACAAGCCAGAAGAGAGTGGGGGCCGATATTCAACATTCTTAAAGAAAAGAATTTTCAACCCAGAATTTCCTATCCCACCAAACTAAGCTTCATAAGTGAAGGAGAAATAAAATACTTTACAGACAAGCAAACGCTGAGTGATTTTGTCACCACCAGGCCTGCCCTAAAAGAGCTCCTGAAGGAAGCACTAAACATGGAAAGGAACAACCGGTTCCAGCCACTGCAAAAACATGCCAAATTGTAAAGACCATCGAGGCTAGGAAGAAACTATAGCAACTAACGAGCAAAATAACCAACTAACATCATAATGACAGGATCAGATCCACACATAACAATATTAACGTTAAATGTAAATGGGCTAAATGCTCCAATCAAAAGACACAGACTGGCAAACTGGATAAGGAGTCAGGACCCATCAGTGTGCTGTATTCAGGAAACCCATCTCACGTGCAGAGACACACATAGACTCAAAATAAAGGGATGGAGGAAGATCTATCAAGCAACTGGAAAACAAAAAAAGGCAGGGGTTGCAATCCTAGTCTCTGATAAAATAGACTTTAAACCAACAAAGATCATAAGAGACAAAGAAGGCCATTACATAATGGTAAAGGGATCAATTCAACAAGAAGAGCTAACTATCCTAAATATATATGCACCCAACACAGGAGCACCCAGATTCATAAAGCAAGTCCTCAGTGACCTACAAAGGGACTTAAACTCCCACACAATAATAATGGGAGATTTTAACACCCCACTGTCAGCATTAGACAGATCAATGAGACAGAAAGTTAACAATGATATCCAGGAATTGAACTCAGCTCTACATAAAGTGGACCTAATAGACATCTACAGAACTCTCCACCCCAAGTCAACAGAATATACATTTTTTTCAGCACCACACCACACCTATTCCAAAATTGACCACATAGTTGGAAGTAAAGCTCTCCTCAGCAAATGTAAAAGAACAGAAATTATAACAAACTGTCTCTCAGACCACAGTGCAATCAAACTAGAACTCACTCAAAACTCACTCAAACCGCTCAACTACATGGAAACTCACTCAAAACCGCTCAACTACATGGAAACTGAATAACCTGCTCCTGAATGACTATTGGGTACATAATGAAATGAAGGCAGAAATAAAGATGTTCTTTGAAACCAATGAGAACAAAGACACAACATACCAGAATCTCTGGGACACGTTCAAAGCAGTGTGTAGAGGGAAATTTATAGCACTAAATGCCCACAAGAGAAAGCAGGAAAGATCCAAAATTGACACCCTAACATCACAATTAAAAGAACTAGAAAAGCAAGAGCAAACACATTCAAAAGCTAGCAGAAGGCTAGAAATAACTAAAATCAGAGCAGAACTGAAGGAAACAGAGACACAAAAAACCCTTCAAAAAATTAATGAATCCAGGAGCTGGTTTTTTGAAAAGATCAACAAAATTGATGGACCGCTAGCAAGACTAATAAAGAAGAAAAGAGAGAAGAATCATATAGATGCAATAAAAAACGAAAAAGGGGATATCACCACCGATCCCACAGAAATAAAATCTACCATCAGAGAATACTACAAACACCTCTATGCAAATAAACTAGAAAATCTAGAAGAAATGGATAAATTCCTTGACAAATACACCCTCCCAAGACTAAACCAGGAAGAAGTTGAATCTCTGAATAGACCAATAACAGGTTTTGAAATTGTGGCAATAATCAATAGCTTACCAACCAAGAAGAGTCCAGGACCTGATGGATTCACAGCTGAATTTTACCAGAGGAAGAAGGAGGAACTGGTACCATTCCTTCTGAAACTATTCCAATCGATAGAAAAAGAGGGTATCCTCCCCAACACATTTTATGAAGCCAGCATCGTCCTGATACCAAAACCTGGCAGAGACATAACCAAAAAAGAGAATTTCAGACCAATATCCTTGATGAACATTGATGCAAAAATCCTCAATAAAATACTGGCAAACTGAATCCAGCAGCACATCAAAAAGCTTATCCACCATGATCAAGTGGGCTTCATCCCTGGGATGCAAGGCTGGTTCAACATATGCAAATCAATAAATGTAATCCAGCATATAAACAGAACCAAAGACAAAAACCACATGATTATCTCAATAGATGCAGAAAAGGCCTTTGATAAAATTCAACAACCCTTCACGCTAAAATCTCTCATTAAATTAGGTATTGATGGGACGTATCTCAAAATAATAAGAGCTATCTACGACAAACCCACAGCCAATATCATACTGAATGGGCAAAAACTGGAAGCATTCCCTCTGAAAACTGGCACAAGACAGGGATGCCCTCTCTCACCGCTCCTATTCAACATAGTGCTGGAAGTTCTGGCCAGAGCAATCAGGCAGGAGAAGGAAATAAAGGGTATTCAATTAGGAAAAGAGGAAGTCAAACTGTCCCTGTTTGCAGATGACATGATTGTATATCTAGAAAACCCCATTGTCTCAGCCCAAAATCTCCTTAAGCTGATTAGCAACTTCAGCAAAGTCTCAGGATACAAAATCAATGTACAAAAATCACAAGCATTCTTGTACACCAATCACAGACAAACAGAGAGCCAAATCATGAGGGAACTCCCATTCACAATTGCTTCAAAGAGAATAAAATACCTAGGAATCCAACTTACAAGGGATGTGAAGGACCTCTTCAAGGAGAACTACAAACCACTGCTCAATGAAATCAAAGAGGATACAAACAAATGGAAGAACATTCCATGCTCATGGGTTGGAAGAATCAATATCGTGAAAATGGCCATACTGCCCAAGGTCATTTATAGATTCAATGCCATCCCCATCAAGCTACCAATGACTTTCTTCACAGAATTGGAAAAAACTACTTTAAAGTTCATATGGAACCAAAAAAGAGCCCGCATCGCCAAGTCAATCCTAAGCCAAAAGAACAAAGCTGGAGGCATCACGCTACCTGACTTTAAACTATACTACAAGGCTACAGTAACCAAAACAGCATGGTACTGGTACCACAACAGAGACATAGATCAATGGAACAGAACAGAGCCCTCAGAAATGATGCCGCATAGCTACAACTATCTGATCTTTGACAAACCTGACAAAAACAAGAAATGGGGAAAGGATTCCCTATTTAATAAATGGTGCTGGGAAAACTGGCTAGCCATATGTAGAAAGCTGAAACTGGATCCCTTCCTTACACTCTATACAAAAATTAATTCAAGATGGATTAAAGACTTATATGTTAGACCTAAAACCATTAAAATCCTACAAGAAAACCTAGGCAATACCATTCAGGACATAGGCATGGGCAAGGACTTCATGTCTAAAACACCAAAAGCAATGGCAACAAAAGCCAAAATTGACAAATGGGATCTCATTAAACTAAAGAGCTTCTGCACAGCAAAAGAAACTATCATCAGAGTGAACAGGCAACCTATAGAATGGGAGAAAATTTTTGCAACCTACTCATCTGACAAAGGGCTAATATCCAGAATCTACAATGAACTCAAACAAATTTACAAGAAAAAAACAAACAACCCCATCAAAAAGTGGGCAGAGGACATGAACAGACACTTCTCAAAAGAAGACATTTATGCAGCCAGAAAACACATGAAGAAATGCTCATCATCACTGGCCATCAGAGAAATGCAAATCAAAACCACAGTGAGATACCATCTCACACCAGTTAGAATGGCCATCATTAAAAAATCAGGAAACAACAGGTGCTGGAGAGGATGTGGAGAAATAGGAACACTTTTACACTGTTGGTGGGACTGTAAACTAGTTCAACCATTGTGGAAGTCAGTGTGGAGATTCCTCAGGGATCTAGAACTAGAAATACCATTTGACCCAGCCATCCCATTAGTGGGTATATACCCAAAGGCCTATAAATCTTGCTGCTATAAAGACACATGCACACGTATGTTTATTGCGGCACTATTCACAATAGCAAAGAGTTGGAACCAACCCAAATGTCCAACAACGATAGACTGGATTAAGAAAATGTGGCACATATACACCATGGAATACTATGCAGCCATAAAAAATGATGAGTTCGTGTCCTTTGTAGGGACATGGATGAAACTGGAAAACATCACTCTCAGTAAACTATCGCAAGGACAAAAAACCAAACACCGCATGTTCTCACTCATAGGTGGGAATTGAACAATGAGAACTCATGGACACAGGAAGGGGAACATCACCCTCCGGGGACTGTTGTGGGGTGGGGGGAGGGGGGAGGGACAGCATTAGGAGATACACCTAATGCTAAATGACGAGTTAATGGGTGCAGGAAATCAACATGGCACATGGATACATATGTAACAAACCTGCACATTGTGCACATGTACCCTAAAACCCTAAAGTATAATAAAAAAAAAAGAAAAAAATAAAATAAAATAAAATAAAATCGTTTCTCATTTTTATAATAAAAAAATCAAAAAAAATACTTTGAGCAATAATAGTGACATAACATATCAAAACCTCTGGGATATGGCAAAGGTGGTGCTAACAGGAAAGTTCATAGTATTAAATGTCTACACCAAAGAGTCTGAAAGAGCACAAACGGACAATCTAAGGTCACACCTCAAGGAACTAGAAAAATAAAAACAAATCAAACCCAAACCCAGCAGAAGAAAAGAAATAACAAAGATCAGAGCAGAACTAAATGAAATTGAAACAAAAATAAAATACAAAAGATAAATGAAACAAAAAGCTGGTTCTTTTAAAAGATAAATAAAATTGATAGACCATTAGTGAGATTAACCAAGAAAAGAAGAAAGAAGATCCAAATAAGCTCAATTAGAAATAAAATGGGAGATGTTACAACTAATGCCACAGAAATATTGTACAAAAGGTCATTCAAGGCTACTATGAACACCTTTATGGGCATAAACTAGAAAACCTGGAGAAGATGGATAAATTCCTGGACATATACAACCCTTCTAGATTAAATCAGGAAGAAATAAGAACTCTGAACAGACCAATAACAAGCAGCAAGATTGAAATGTCAATAAAAACAATTGCCAAGAAAAAAAAAAAAGTCCAGAACCAGACAGATTCACAGCAGAATTTTATCAGACATTCACAAAAGAATTGGTACCAGTCCTACTGACACTATTCTACAAAGAAAGAGGGAATCCTCCCTAAATCATTCTATGAAGACAGTATCACTTTAATATCAAAACCAGGAAAGGACATAACAAAAAAAGAAAACTACAGACCAATAACTCTGATGAATATACATGCAAAACTTCTTAGCAAAATACTGGCTAACTATATCCAACAGCATATCAAAAAGATAATCCACCATGATCAAGTGGGTTTTATACCTGGAATGCAGGAATGTTTTATCAAACACAAGTCAGTAAGTGTAATACACCACATAAAGAGAATTAAAAATGAAAATTATGTGATCATCTCAATAGATGCAGAAAAAGCATTTGACAAAATGCAGCATCCCTTTATGATTAAACTCCTAAGCAAAATCAACATAGAAGGGTCATTCCTTAAGGTAATAAAAGCCATTTATGGCAAACTCACAGCCAATATTATGGTGAACATGGAAAAGTTCAAAGCATTCCCCCTGAGAACTGGAACAAGACAAGGATGCCCACTTTCACCATTTCTATTCAACATGGTACTGGAAGTCCTAGCCAGAGCAATCAGACAAAAGAAAGAAATAAAGGGCAGTCAAATCGGTAAAGAGGAAGTCAAAGTCAAAGTGTCACTGTTTGCTGATGATATAATTGTATACCTACAAACTCACAATTCTTATCAAAATACCACCATCATTTTTCACAGAACTAGGAAAAACAATCCTAAAATTCATATGAAACCGAAAATGAGCCCGCATAGCCAAAGCAAAACTAAGCAAAAAGAACAAGGCTGAAGGCATCACATTACCTTACTACAAACTATACTATAGTCACTGGTATTTTTATACCAGCATCATGCTGTTTTGCTATAAAAATAGGCACATAGACCAATGGAACAGAATAGAGAACCCAGAAATAAAGCCAGATACTTAACAGCCAATTGATCTTCGACGAAGCAAACAAAAACATAAAGTGGGGAAAAGACATCCTTTTCAACAAATGGTGCTTGTGATGTTTGGCAAGCCACATGCAGAAGAATGAAACTGGATCCTGATCTCTCACCTTACACAAAAATCAACTCAAGGTGGATCAAGGACTTAAACCTAAGACCTGAAACCATAAATATTCTAGAGGATAACATCAGAAAAAGCCTTCTAGACACTGGCTTAGGCAAAAAGTTCATGATCAAGAACCCAAAAACAAATGCAACAAAAACAAAGATAAATAGATGAGACTTAATTAAACTAAAATGCTTCTGCACAGTAAAAGAACAATCAGCAGAGTAAACAGACAATCCAAAGAATGGGAGGATATCTTCACAATCTATACATCTGACAAAGGACTAATCTCCAGAATCTATAAGGAACTCAAATAAGGAGGAAAGAAACAAAAAATCCCATCAAAAAGCATACCAAGGACATGAATAGACAATTCTCTAGAGATATGCAAATGGCCAACAAATATATGAAAAACTGTTCAACATCATTAATTATCAGGGAAATTCAAATAAAACCACAATGTGATACCACCTTACTCCTGCAAGAATGGCCATAATCAAAAAACAATACACGTTGGCATGGATATGGTGAAAAGGGAACACTTTTACATTGCTGATGGGAATGTAAGCTACTACAACCACTATGGAAAACCATACGGAGATTCCTTAAAGAACTAAAAGTAGAACTCCCATTTGATCCAGCAATCCCACTACTGAGTATCTACCCAGAGGAAAAGAAATTATTATATGAAAAAGATACTTGTACACACGTTTATAGCAGCAAAATTTGCAAATGCAAAAATATGGAACCAGTCCAAATGCCCATCAATCAATGAGTGGATAAAGAAAATATGTCTTATATATATGCCGTGGACTATTACTCCGCCATAAAAATGAATTAAATAATGGCATTTGCAGCAACCTGGATGGAATTGGAGACCATTATTCTAAGTGAAATAACTCAGGAATGGAAAACCAAACATTGTATGTTCTCACTCATTAGTGAGAGCTAAGCTATAAGGACGGAAAGGCATAAGAATGATTTAGTGGACTTTGAGGACTTGGGGGAAAGGATGGGAAGGTGGTGAGGGATAAAAGACTACACATTGGTTACAGTGTACACTGCTCAGGTTATGAGTTCACCAAAATCTCAGAAAGCACCATTAAATAACTTACTTATGTAATCAAACACCACTTGTTCTCCAAAACCCTATTGAAATTAAAAAAGTAAATGTTTATAATGCTAAACTTATTAAACATAAAAAAATCAATCAATGAAGAAGGATTCCACCCTACTCATTCTATAAGGTCAACATCATGCTGATAGCAAAACCTGGCAGAGACAGAATGATAAAAGACAACTTTTGGCCAATATCCCTGATGAACACAGATGCAAAATCCTCAACAAAATACCAGTAAACCAAATCCAGCAGCCCATGAAAAGGCGAATCCAACGTAATCAAGTAGGTTTATTCCTAGGATGTAAGGTTGATTTGACATACACAAATCAATACATGTGGTTCATTACATAAACAAAACTAAAAACAAAAACCACATGATCATCTCAATAGATGCAGAAAAGGTTTTTGATAAAACTCAGTATCCCTTCATGTAAAAAAACCCACTACAAACTTGGCATTGAATGAACATATTGCAAAATAATAAAAGCCATCTATGACAGATCTACAGCCAACATCATACTGAATGGGCAAAAGCTAGAAACATTCCCCTTGAAACCCAGCACAAGACAAGGATGCTCATTTTCACCACTCCTCTTTAGCATAGTACTGAAGTTCTAGCCAGAGCAAGTAGGCAAGATAAAGTAATAAAAGACATCAAAATAGGAAGAGAGGAAGTCAAACTATTTCTCTTTCCAGATGATATACTTCTATACCAAAAAGCACTATACTCACTGGCTCCGAGATCAGATAACTTCAGAAAGGGCTCAGCATACAAAATTGATGAGCAAATATTGTAAAATTTCTTTTTTTTTTTTTTTTTTTTTGAGATGGAGTCTTGCTCTGTCGCCCAGGCTGGAGTGCAGTGGCGTGATCTCAGCTCACTGCAAGCTCTGCCTCCTGGGTTCACGCCATTCTCCTGCCTCAGCCTCCCGAGTAGCTGGGACTACAGGCACCCACCACCATGCCTGGCTAATTTCTTTTTGTATTTTTAGTAGAGACGGGGTTTCACCGTGTTAGCCGGGAAGGTCTCAATCTCCTGACCTTGTCATCCGCCTGCCTTGGCCTCCCAAAGTGCTGGGATTACAGGAGTGAGCCACCACACCTGGCCAATATTAGTTAAATTTCCATACACGAATAACACCCAAGCTGAGAACCAAATCAAGAACATAATCTCATTCACAGTAACCACAAAAAGAATAAAATATCTACAAATACAGGCAACCAGCAAGGTGAAAGACGTCTACAACAAGAATTACAAACACTGCTGGAAGAAATCACAAATGACACAAATAGAAAAACATTTCACGCTCATGAATAGGAAGACTCAACATTGTTAAAATGGCCACACTGCCCAAAGCAATTTACAGATTCAATGCTATTCCTGTCAAAATACCAAAGACAATTTTTTACAGACTTAAAAATAATCATTATAAAACTCATATGGAACTATAAAAGATCCTGAGTAGCCAAAACTGTCCAAAGCAAAAACAAAATGAAACAAAAATAAAGCCAGAAGCATCACACTACCTGATGTCAAACTATACTATTAGGCTACAGTAACTAAAATAGCATGGTACTGATACTAAAATAGCCACATAGCACAATGAAACATATTAGACAACATAAAAATAAAACCACACACCTATAACCATCTAATCTTCAACAAAGCCAACAATAACACACAAGGGGGGAAAGGACTCCCTATTCAGTAAATAGTGCGAGGATAACTTGGTAGTCATATGTAGAAGACTGAAACTTGACTCTTAACATTCACCATATACAAACAGCAACTCAAGATGGATTAAACACTTTAATGTAAAAGCTAATACTCTAAAAACTCTAGAAGAAAATGTAGGAAGTAACATTTGGATTTCTGACTCCAAAAGCAATTGCAACCAAAATAAAAATTGGCAAGTGTGACCTCATTAAACTAAAAAGTCCGTGCACAGCAACAGAAATGATCAACAAACAGACAACCTACAGAACGGGAGAAAATATTCACAATCTATGCATCCAACAAAGGTCTAACATCCAGAACCTACAGGAAACTTAAACAAATTTACAATAAAAAAAAACCCATTGAAAAAATGGACAAAGGACATGAACAGACACTTCTCAGAAAGAAGACATACATGCAGCCACCATGCACATGAGAAAATGCTCTTCATTAATCATTAGAGAAATGCAAATCAACACAGTAAGACACCATTTCACACCAGTCAGAATGGTAATTATTAAACAGTCAAAAAATAATAGATGCTGATGAGGTTATGGAGAAAAAGGAATACTTACACAGTGCTGCTGGGAATGTAAATTAGTCCAGCCACTGTGTAAAGTAGTTTGGAGATCTCTCAAAGAATATAGAACAGAGCTGCCATTTTACCCAGCAATCCCACTACTGGATACATACCCAAAGGAATATAAATTGTTCTACAATAAAGAAACATGCATGCATATGTTCTTCACAGTACTACTCACAACAGCAAATACATGGAATCAACCTAGATGTCCATTCATAGTAGACTAGATAAAGAAAATATGGTACATATACACCATGGAATACTATGCAGCTGTAAAAAAAGAATCAAATGTTGGGATCCACTCAGGATGGTTGCAGAAATATTAAAGGGAAATATTAGGGAAAGTTATAGGGAATAGTCACAAACCTTTTTGGAAGGCCGAATGGTTACATAGCTTGTAATAATTGAACAGACTGAAGGCAGCTGGTTCTTACCTTAAAGCATTACGTCATAGGGTAAATACTAGGTACAATAAAGTCTTCCCCAGTTAAGTCTGTTTACCCTACCTCCAGTAACTAACTTTTGAGCCAGATGGCCCTCTTGGAGGGAGGTCGACCAGGGATATTGCCCCCTAATAGTACTTATCCTAGACCGCAGTACCTGAGTCATTCGCAAAACTACTCTCTTAACCATGTTAATTACCTCTATTGGTGTTGACTCAAGCTTTTGGTAACTAATCTTAATGAATAAATGCAAGACTCCTGAGCTGATCGAGGCCCGCTGCAGTGACAAACCTCTATTGGCGTGTAGGCAGTCGGACATTCAGCAGGACTGGCAAAACAGAATATCTGTGTATCAGTGTAAGTTTTATTTATCCATCGTTTGGGTCAGGGTCTGCAGGCAGACCCCCGCAGCTAGTGCCCCCACGAAAGGAGCGCTGCCTCAATCAAATAATGTCCTTCACAGCAACATGGATTCAGCCGGAGGCCATTATCCCAAGTAAATTACTGTAGGAACACAAGACCAAATACTGTATGTTATCACTTGTAAGTGGAAGCTAACCTGTGAGTACACATGCACACAAAGAAGGAAACAAAAGACATTAGGGCCTTCTTGAGGGTGGGGCATGGAAGGAGGGTGAGGATCAAAAAGTTATCTATAGGGTACTATGCTCATTAGCTGGGTCACAAAATAATCTGGTTACCAAACCCTCATGACATCTGATTTACCCATGTAACAACCCTGCACATGTATCCCTTGAACCTGAAATAAAAGCTGGAAAGAAAAAAAAAAATCACTTACATCCTTTCCTAGTCTTGAAGCTCACTTCCTCTCACTCTTCCCCACAACCGCCTCAAATGAAAGACTTGTAGAACCCTAAGGAACCAGGAACTTCTGTGCATCATTGATTGTGCCTGTGCTGTTCCCTCTATTTAGAAAGCTTCTTTGCTTGTACTCAAGGTGAATTCTTTTTCTTAATTTCATTTTTAACTAACATCTTCACTGAAATGCCTATCCCTCCAGCTATTACCAAAACTGCCACTATCGCTGCCTAGGGAAAACTACTCCTACCTCTGTTTCCTCAGAATTGTGTATAAACTATTGTTATTACCACATGTGTTGTATTATATAGAATTAGGCTGGTGTTACGTACTGAACTGTGTCCCCCAGAAATTTTCATATGTTGAAATTCTAGTACCCAGTAACTCAGAAAGTGGCCATATTTGCAGACAGGTTATTTAAATAGGTGATTAAATTAAAACAAGATCACGAGGATGGCCCTAGTCCAATATGGCCAAGGTCCTTATAAGAAGAGGAAATTTGAGGCCAGGCATGGTGGCTCATGCCTGTAATCCCAGCACTTTGAGAGAACGAGGCGGGCGGATCATGAGGTCAGGAGATCGAGACCACCCTGGCTAACACGCTGAAACCCCGTCTCTACTAAAAATAGAAAAAAAAATTAGCCACACATGGTGGCGGGCGCCTGTGGTCCCAGCTACTAGGGAGGCTGAGGCAGGAGAATGGCGTCAACCCAGGAGGCGGAGCTTGCAGTGAACCAAGATCACACCACTGCACTCCAGCCTGGGTGACAGAGCAAGACTCCATCTCAAAAAAAAAAAAAAGAAGAATAAGAAGAAATTTGAACACAAGTACATACAGAGGGAATCCTGCCTCTGGGTTGCCTGTGGACTCAAGCTACATTATTCTATCTATCCATCTATACATAAAACAAATATATATGTTATATGTATATTTACATATAGTTATATATATAAATTTATATATGTGTGTGTATGTATGTATATGTATTCACACATCCTATTGGTCCTACTTTTTTAGAGATCCCTAATAGAGATAGCATCTATCTCATCCACTCAATGCCAAGTTCTAAGGTCAGAACCACATCTAGTTAAATAATATAGTATAACAACAGGTGAGTGTGTATAAAGTTTTTCTCAGGTAATATCCTAATTTACACACACACACACACACACACACACAACTCATTTGATCCTTATGAGAACTTCATGAAAGAAATATTGTTACCTCAACTTTAACTATGAAGTTCAGTAATTTGTCCAAAGTTAGTCATCTAGTAAGTGACAGTAGTAAATTTTGAAACAAAGCAATCTAGCTGGAGGGCCTCTTCTTTTCACTATCCTAAGCTATAAAACATTATGAAAATATTTTTATTCTGTTAAAAAAACAGTATGTAACCCAATTCCTGGTACAATATAGATATTCCATAAATGTTTATTGAATAAATGAGGGAGTGAATAACATCATTAATAAATATTCAATCATAAAATGAGATAATAGTATCATTATATATTTGTTCTACATAATTACAAAAATATAAACACTCATACTTGGAGATTAGGCCATTTATGAAGTGTTGCTCAGTTTCAAAGACCAAGGTATGACACACACAGCACTATTTATTAATCTGCTCAGTATTATATGGTGATAGAAGGATAACACGTGTGCAAACTACTTTATAAGGCTTATAAGTATCAAATACTAATATATCCTTTAAGTAGTTTCTTTAAGAACAGAATGATATTCCATTAAATTATTTTTCATATACCTAAGGATTTTATCCAAAGCTCTACTTTTTAAATCAAACATAACTAAATTATAGGAAGATTTATCATATGATCATTATTTATTTTATTCTGGAATGTTTCACAACTTTGTCTTCATAAATTTTTGTAACATGCTGTGAGTTGTATAGGGGCTACTAGATGAATATGTATTTATTTCATGCCTGGGATTTGTTTTTCTTTATTTTTGAGACAATCTTGCTCAATTGCCCAGGCTGGAGTGCGGTGGCACCATCTCGGCCCAGTACAACCTCCGCCTCCAGGTTCAAACAAGTCTTGTGGCTTAGCCTCCCAAGAAGCTGGGATTACAGACATGCACCACCACACCTGGCTAATTTTTATATTTTTAGTAGAGAGAGGGTTTCATCATGTTGGTCAGGCTGGTTTCAAACTCCTGGCCTCAAGCAATCTGCCTGCCTCGGCCTCCCAAAGTGCAGGGAGTGCACCCATTGCCTGGGATTTGTTAGAAAGCAAAGTTTTATCCCAATAGAACTATTATATTGACTGTCTTAAATTCAAATATAGAGATGTAATATGAGATATTAAAAATTATAAAACTAACATCCAAATAACTTAGATTATTTAATCTTTCTCTAAGTGTTAGTTTAAAAACTGGAAATAATACATCATTGATCCCTGTCGCCTACTTTAAAGTTGTCAGACAGGTAACCTTGGCTAATACTAAGTTGAAAAGAAAGAAAACAAAAGCCTGAGTGTTTTGAGTTTCTTGCTTCTCCACTCCAATTTTCTGTTTCCCTTATTGTCTGCACACAGATTGTCCAGGCCAGGTGACAAGTTGAACAAATTGCCTTTTACTGTTCCTTTGATTTGTACAATAACATGTTAATTGCAACCCTGAGCTCTTCTTCTGCCCTATTGATTACATAATCACCTTTGCCAATTGATGCTGCCCAGAATGTCAAAAGGCATCCAGTAAAATGAAATACAAAATAAAATCTTTCTCTGTAAAGAGAAAGTAAATATAATTTCAAGTAAATATAATTCCAAAGCATCTGTAATCTCACACTGTTGGCAGGCCAAAAAGCCAAGTTTTAAAACTATACTGAAAAAATCAGAAAACCCTTTTTTATCCCTGAAGTACTCCCTTCACCACCTCCACCATTTCAGATCAGTCTTTGTTTCCTAACCCACTGATACTGATACCCGAGGGCTAGATTTGCCAGGAGGAATTAATAGTGATCATTATAACACAGAAAGCAACAGCTGCACCTATTCAGCTCTGCGTTAGTGATGCAGTTATGTAAAGCAAGGAGAAGCCAACCAAGACAGAAAAGCTTAGTAGTATCATCTCTCACCTGGAAATAAACATCTTGCTGCTTATTTTAGTAAATATGTGCATATAACATGTTTGACATTTATCTTATTTGAATAAAAATATCGATAATACTTTTGTCTGTATTGAATCTGAATACGTAAGAGACACAAAGAACACATGACAAAGTTCTGATACTTACTAATGAGTTTGCTAAGTACAATAAGAACTCGGCTATCAGAACCCTCGTCTGGCAATAATTCCTAACCAGAATCTACCAAAATTCAGGAATCAAACAAATACAAGAGATACTTTGAATAAACACAAGCATTGTCACATCTTCTATGTGTCAATTCAATACACTTATCAAATAGGAATACCTTAGCCTTTTACTCAACACCTAATATATTTAATCATTAAATTTTCAGCCTCAGAGCCAACTAGAATCAACAAAGGAAGGCACTGTGGATATCTGTCCCCTCCAAATCTCATGCTGAAATTTGTTCTCCGACGTTGGATGTGGGGCCTACTAGGAGGTATTCAGGTCTGCACGGTAGATCTTTCATGAATGTGTTGGAGCTCTCCTATTGGTTATGAGTGAGATGTATGTTTTTTCTGTGGTAACACATATCTGAAGTGTTCACACTGGGACAGAGGATTCTTTTCACCCCTGAAATAGTAAGACTGTGATTTATCTAGGTTGGTTGTCCACTCATCCATCCTAAACCAGAGGCACGTGTCTCGGAAAGTCCTACAATGTATATACATCGCTTATTGTCCTTCAGCTGCATAGGTAAGAGCTGAAACCAGCAAGAACTACTGTCAAAGTAGAATTAACAGTTTACCTAAACCTACTTTATTCTCCATAGTTATCTTGATATGTATCTGCTAGCTGTGTGACCTTAAGCAAGATACTTCTTCGTGCTTCTGTAAAATGGATCCAACAAGAACACATAGTAGGAATGTTATGTGGGATAAATAAGACACCACTGTAAAATAGTTAGCATGGCACCTGACACATAGCAAACACTCAATAAAGTTATGTTTCAAAGTCAAAGAATTCAGAGAATTGCTATTATGTTATCGACAAGCGTTTTTCAAAGCATCTAGTGAAGGATCATATTAACCCTACCCCTGGCCCTTGTCCCACCCCAGGTCATCACAGACCACCTTTTCTGCATTGCACTGCTTGGAGGTCATGACAATTTCCAATTACTTTAAAAGTTTCAAAATGTGTGCCTTCAATTTCTGAACATATGTCATTGTAGACCACTATGTTTGTGGACCAGCATCCACCCACAGAACATACTTGGAGTAGCACTTTAATAGAACACCGTCATTGTCTCCTAAGACAGTAAAGTTAAAATAATGAATTCTCACCATCCTGTTTTTTTATTTGAATTCTTTGAAATTACCTACATAGAATAGGTGGGGCTCCAGTGTATAAATACAAAATTGAATGGATAAATGCTGGCAATATGTGCATATTCAAGCAAATACATTCACTTGATCAGTTTCTATAATCGAAGAAAAAAGAATTTAGGGAGTCAGAATTATCAAAAATTATATATAAATTATCTCAAGGATTGTGTATCAAAGTATTTTCAACTTTATTTATATTCACTTGACAGTGTCAATTCCTCCATTGGAAAAAAAAAATAGGTGAAGTACTCTACATAGCAGCGTAATGTTATTAAAAAAAATCAGAATACTACAGTAAATTGCATCATTTATCAATATAGTTGATAGTAATTCTACACCAGACCCGCACTTGACACAGGCATGTAACTTATTACCAGTCCCTAGTCATCAGAACATGCACAGAAAAGTATTTTCAAAAGCACTTACCATTTATTCAAAGTGTTTTGAAGCATGAGAAGAGCTAAATTCCTAAGCAGTCAGTATATACTTCAAGCCAAGCACACTTAAAATCATAAATGAATAGTTTTGACGACTAAAAGAAAAATAATAGTCAATAATTAATTCTACAATTACTTTTTATGTACACCAGTACAAAAATAATATTTGAAGTTTATAATATTGCATATAAATTACTACTTATAATGGAAATGTAACCAGTTGATTTTTTATTAGTTTTGACTTAGTATTTCTTAGAAAACAAAACCACCCACAAAATAAATACCTATTATGCTTTAAAATTTTAAATTAGGCTGACTTCAAAGAAATTAACAGATGTTATATTTATCTCCTTAAGTAGTTCCCTACTCTTGAAGTATAAACTCATTATATTTCTGCTAATAATAATATATATTACTTTATGTATAACGTGTTAGATAATCTTAGAAGAATCAAGTTGAAAAGTTTTAAACTATTGCCTAGTTAAAACTGACCATCAGTCAGTTTTCTTGAGTAACAGAAATCTTCATGTTTTGTGGCTGGGGAAATAAAAATGTAAATCATACTGGATACCCCTACCCATCTACTAGAATAACAAAAGGAAACAAATAGGCAACGCAAAGTGCTGGCAAGCATCCAGCAGTGCAAAAACTCATACATTTCTGGTGGGAATAAGAATGATGCAGATCTTTTTAATAACAGTTCAGAAGTTCCTTACAGTCACTTACTACATAATTCAGTAAATTTACACCTAGGCATTTTCCCAAGAAAAATGAGAATATATGTAAGATTGGAGAGTTGGTACTATGTGTGGTTGTGACTGGATAACAACTATGGTTTGTAACAAATACCAATAGCACCAAGAAGGTCTGCAATGCTTAGCTTTCTTAAAGTAAATATCATAGCAATTTTTAATGTTTTTTATTTTCTTAATTGAAAAATAAAAAATATATATATTTACTGTGTAAAACATTGTATGTTGAAACATATATACATTGTGGAGTGGCTAAATCAAATTAATTAACACATATATTACCTCATATAGTTATCACTTTTCTGATGAGAGCCCTTAAAATCTACTGTTAGCATTTTTAACCATACTCACCACACTGTACAAAAGATTTCTTGAACTTTTTCTTCCTATTTATAGGAAATTTTGCATCCTTTGACCAAAGTCTGTCCAACCCCTACTCCCTCATCACCACCCCAGCCTCTGGAACCATCACTCTACTCTCTACTTCTATGAGTTCAACTTTTTAAGATTCCACATATAAGTGAGACCATGTGGGGTTTGTCATTCTGTGCCTGGCTTACTTCACTTAACATAAAGTCCTCCAGGTTCATCCATGTTGTCACACATGACTATTTAATGGCTGAATAGTATTCCATTGTGTATATATGCCATATTTCTTTAATTCGTTCATCCATTGACAGACACTTAGTTTGATTTGCTATCTTGGCCATTGTGAATAATGCTGCAATGAACATGAAAATGCAAATATCTTTTCAACATACTAACTTCACTTCCTTTGGCTATATACCCAATAATGGGAATGCTGGATCTTATGGTAGTTCTGTTTTTAATTTTTTGAGGAGCCTCATACTGTTTTTTATAATGACTACACTAATTTTACATTCACAGCAATAGTGTGTAAAAATTTATTTTTCTTGGCCAGGTGTGGTGGCTCATGCCTGTAATCCCAGCACTTTGGGAGGCCAAGGTGGGTGGATCACCTGAGTCTAGGAGTTTGAGACAGGCCTGGCCAACATGGCAAAACCCCGTTTCTACTAAAAATACAAAAATTAGCTGGGCCTGGTGGCTGGTGCTTGTAATCCCAGCTACTTAGGAGGCAGAGGCAGGAGAATCGCTTGAACCCGGAAGGCGGAAGTTACAGTGAGCCAAGATCGCACCACTGCACTCCAGCCTGGGTGACAAGAGTGAAACTCCATCTCAAAAAAAAAAAAAAAAAAGAATTTCTTTTTCTTTACATCCTCACCAACACTTATCTTTCATCTTTTTTATAAAAGCCTTTCTAACAAGTGTGAGCTGATAACTCCTTGTGGTTTTAATATGCATTTCTCTGATGATTAGTGATGTTAATCATTTTTTCACATACATGTTGGCCATTTGTATGTTTTCTCTTGAGAAATGTCTGTCCATGTTCTTGCCCCATTTTTAAATCAGGCTATTTATTTTGTTGCTATTGAGTTCCTTATGTATTTTGGATATTCACTTCTTATCAGATGTGTAGTTTGCAAATATTTTCTACCATTCCATAGGATGTCTCTCCATCCTGTCAATTGCTTCCTTTTTTATGCAGATTTTAACTTTAATGTAATTCCATTTGTCTGTTTTTGCTTTTGTTGCCTATTCTTTTGGAGTTATAGACAAAAAGAAATCATTATGCAGATCAATATCATGGAGCTTTTCCACTGTATTTTTTCTGATGGTTTTATAGCTTTGCATGTTATTTTTAAGTCCTTAATTCATTTTGGATTTATTTTGGTAAATGGTATGAGATAACGGTCTAATTTCATTCTTCTGCATGTGGATATAGTTTTATCAACCAAATTTATTTAAAAGATTGTCCTTCACACATTGTGTATTCCTGGCATCTTTATAAAAAAAATCAGTTGGCCATAAATGCATGGATTTATTTCCAGTCTCTCTGTTCTGTACCATTGATCTGTGTCTATTTCCATGCCAGAACCATACTGTTTTTGATTACTGTAGCTTTGTAGTATATTTTTAAATCAGATAATGTGATAATTCCAGCTTTATTTTTCTTGCTCAAGATTGCTATGGGTATTTGGGGTCTTTTGTGGTTTCATATGAATTTGGGGATTGCACTTTATCTTTTCAAAAAAACAACTCTTAGTTTCATTGATCTTTTGTATTGTTTTTCTACTCTATTTCTGCTCTAAGCTTTATTATTTCCTTCTTTTTACTAATTTTGGGGTTAGTTTGTTCTTTTTCTATTTCCTTGGGGTGCAGTCTTAGGTTGCTTACTTGATCACTTTCTTCTGTTTTTGATGTAAGCATTTAGTGCTATAAAACTCCCTGTTAGAACTACTTTTGCTTCATCTCATAAGTTTAGTATGTTGCGTTTTCATTTGTCTCAAGATATTTTTTAATTTCCCTTTTAATTTCTTCATTGACCCACTAGTTGTTTAGGAGTAAGTTGTTTAATGTTTATGTATTTGTGAATTTTTCCACGAATTCAAGGTGTTTTTGATACCCAATTTCATACCATTGTGATCAGAAATGATACATAATTTCAGTATTTTAAAATTTGCTAAGACTTATTTTGTGGCCTAACATATGATCTACCCTGGAGAAGGTTCTGTGTGCACTTGAGAAGTATGTGTATTCTGCTGCTGTTTGGTGAAATGTTTTATGTTTGTCTGCTAGGTCCCATTTGGTCTAAAATATAGTTTAAGTCCGATATTTTCTTGTTTATTTTCTATCTGGATGATTGCTCCATTGCTAAAAGTGGTATATTAAAGTACCCTATTATTGTATTGCAGTTTATTTCTCCCTTCAGTTCTATTAATCTTTTTATATTTAGGTGCTCCAATATTGAATGTATTTACAATTGCTATCTCATCTTGCTGAACTGACCCCTTTGTCATTATAAATTACCTTCTTTGTGATTACCTTCACTTTACAGTTTTGACTTAAAGGCTATTGTATTTGATATAATTTTTAACCTGTGCTCTTTTTTGGATTCTATTTGCATAAAATATCTTTTTCTATCTCTTCACTTTCAGACTACTTGAGTCCTTACAAGTGAAATGAGTTTCTTTTAGGCAGCAAATGGTTGTGTTTTGTTTCTTATATTCATTCAGCCACTCTGTGTCCTTTGAAGAATTTAATTTATTTACATCAAGATAATTATTGATAAGCAATAACTTACTACTGCCCTTTTGCTAATTGTTTTCCATCTTTTCTTAAGTCCTTTTTCATCTTCTTCTCTTGCTGTCTTCCTGTGTAAGCAGTTTTTTATAGTGGTATCCTTTGGTTCTTTACTATTTATTTATTACATATCCACTATTGGTTTTTGCTTCAGGGTCACCATGAGGCTTATTAAAGTATCTTATAACAGGCTGTTTTAAGCTGATAACGACTTAACTTTGATCACACGCACACACGACTCCACGTTTTTACTTCACTCTCCTTCTGTATTTTGAATTGTGATGGTATAATTCATATCTTTAATATTGCATATCCCTTAACAAATTATTGTAGCTATTATTACTTTTAATAGTTTTGTCTTTTAACTTCATACTAATGATGTAATGGCTTACATGTTAGAGTATTTGAGTATTCTTCTGACTGTGTGCTTACTTTTACCTGTGAGTTTTATATTTTCATATGTTTTCATGTTACTAATTAGCAACCTCTTCTTTCAGCATGAAGAGCTCTTTTAGCATTTATTATAAGACAGATCTCATGGCAATGAACTACCTCAAATTTTGTTTGTCTGGAAAAGTCTTTATCTCTCCTTTATTTCTGAAGAACAGAATTTCCAGGCACAGTATTATTGACAGATGGGTTTTTTTCCTTCAGAACTATAAATATATCATCCCACTCTCTCCTAGCCTGTAAAATTTCTGTTGAGAAATCTGCTAGCCTATTGGAACTCCCTTAAATATTACTTGCTTCTTTTTTCTTGCTCCTTTCAGAATCCTCTCTGCTTTGATTTTTGACAATTTGATTACAATATGTATTGGGCTAGGCTTGTTCAGATTGAACCTAATTGTAGACCTTTGACATTCCTGTACCTAGATGTTTGTATCTTTCTCTAAGTTTGGAAAGTTTTCACTACTGTTTTTTTAAGTAAGCTTTCAACACCTTTATCTTCCTTTTCTCTTTCTTGAGGTCCTTTGACTTGAAAATTTGCTCCTCTGATGCTGTCCCACTACTCCCATGAACTTCTTCATTACATTTCATTCTTTTTTTCTTCTTGCTCCTCTGACTGCATATGTTCAAATAACCTGTCTTTGAGTTCAGATGTACTTTGGCTTGATCAATTCTGCAACTGATTCTCTCTTGCTCTTTCTCTCTCTCCCCCCTTCTCTCTCTCTCACACACACATACACACATTTTTCATTTTATTGATTGCATTACCTCCAGAATTTCTATTCAATTTTTTAAACATTTCTATCTCTATTAAATTTCTCATTTTGGTCATTTATTGTTTTCTTCATTTTTTTTGAATTGTTTCTCTTTTTTTGGAAGTTCACTGAGCTTACTTAAAACAGTATTTTGAATTCTTTTTCAGGCTAGTCAAACATTTTTATTTATTTAGAATAATCACTGGCACTTTATTTCCCTTCAGAGATATCATGTTTCCCTCATTGTCCTTGATTTTTCTGGCCATGCATTGGTGTCTGCCCATTTGAAGAAGTATACACTTAATTATGTCTTTATAGGCTGGCTTTGTCTGGAAAAGCCCTTTACTTGCCAGCCCATTCAGAAATTGTGGGCAGGCCTTCTGGCATAGTTTATTGGAAGGCTTGCTGCTGGAGTCATCTAGCTACCGGTGTGGTGCCTGGGTCTGTCACTGGGTGGTCCTGGATCCATTAGAATGAGCTTGTCAAGTGGGTCTACTGGGGTGAGCCTGGAGCCTATACCCTTGAGAACTAACATGACACCCATGTCCACAGAGGCTGACTTGGCACTGACATGGGCTGTGAGTCTGAATCTGAAGGGGCTGGCCAGGCAGTAGCATGGGTCTGAAGTCTGTATCCTCTGGAATGGGCCTGGATCCTAAGTCTTCAAGGGTAAACCTGGGCCTTAGGTCCACAGAGTCTACACTGAAGCTTGGATATGTAAGAGTGTTGCTGGAGCCTCACTCTGTTGGGGAGCCTAGAGCCTGTGTCCATGTGTTGACATAGTGCCTAAATCCACGTGCAAATCTGGCATTGGAACAGGCATGACACCTAGGGCTGTGTGGATCAACTTAGTTCTGGCCTCGTCTGGATCCTAGGATGGGCCTCATGTCTGGGGGTGCAGGAGCTGTCCTAGTGCTAGATGGACCTGGAACTTGTATCTGGAGGGGCGGGCCATGGGTGATGGCCTAATGAGGAGGGCTTTGGGGGTAGACTAGTGCTGTGACAAGCCTGAAGCCTAGGGCCATAGGGGTCAGCCTGATACTGGGGGTGGTCTGGAGCCTGGGGTCATTGGAATCAGCCTGACCCTGAGCAGGTCCAAATGCTGGTGCCACTGGTATAGGCCCAAAGCCCAACTCCACTGGAGCTGGCCTGGCACTAAGGGTGGTTTGAAGCCTGGAGCCACTGAGGTTGGCCCAGTGGTAGGGAAGACCAGAGGTTGAGTTCAGCAGGCAGGCCTGGAGCCTGGTGATATGTGATATAGCAAGGCACTGGGGCAAGTGTAATAACTCAGTCTGCAAGTTTCAGTCTGGCGCCTGGGTCCACAGAAGCCTGCCCCGTGCTGGGTTTTACTAGAGTGGCCTATGTTGGGGTCCAAGGCAGAGTCTGATCCTCACTTCCCTGTCCTTCCCACATGCAGAGCATCCTTCTCCACACTGCGCTGCCTGCATTTGGGAAAAGGGTAATGCAGTTAATGTAAAACTATTCTTTTTGACCTCTTCAATGCATATTTTTTTCCTGTGCTACATCCAGGTGTTGTGATCTCTTACCTGGTTCCCTTAGCTCTTGTGAAGGTATTTTCACGCATGAATGGTTGTTCAAATTAATGTTTCTGTGGGGAAACAAGAGTGGGAAAGTCCTATTTCTCTATCTTGTTCTTTCCCTTCTATCACAGAAATTCTAAACTGCTTTCAGGCAAAAGCTGTTACAAAAAAAAATTAGAAATAGGTGTGTGCAGATACAGACACGTCAAGAATATGAAGGCATGTGGCCGCAATACAATGACCTAAGACAAAATCTTTGCAGGATTTTTTCAGTAACAGTGCAATAAATGGTAAAATCCATATTCCAGATATTATTCTCTCAGAAATACATATTTTTGGTTTGTGTCAACAAAATAAGCACATGCATTTATTTAAGGAATTAATATGTTTTTTCATCAGGATGATATGAACTATGTAAGTTCAAATTTACTTCATCAAAAATACATGGCACACAAAAAAAATAATGTGGCCTTTGGAGCAAACATACCTTCACCTTCACTACCAAAATGGATCTTCAGAGCACCAATTTTTAAAAAGATTTATTATTTAATGATATCCCTGTGTCCAATATCTTTTTCAGTCATTCCTTTGCAATTACCCTCAGAGCTTCTTCAAAACCTACATGAAGTGGCAATCTTTATAACCTGAAAATTTCCAAAAGTAAAATGTATCTCAGAGCCCAACAATTCACCATCTGGTTTTTATCCCAAGAATGACTGGTTATATAGTGAATCTAAGTTCATATAACTAGCCAAGGAAACTATTTTAAAAGGGAAAACAAAGCTTTAATAAATACATACTTGTTTCCAGCACAGAGAATATGGTAACATGAGTAGGCACTTCACTCAGGCAAAACACTTAAGATACGCTCCTCACACACACACACACACACACACACACGAAATTAGCTATCAAGGTAAATAATATAATAATGCAACATTTTTACATGAGTTTTTATTTTAAAAATCTAAATTTGATATTTTGTCAATCACAATTTTTTGTACCAATTTTAAAAAATTAAATCTAAGTTAATGCAAAAAAATATGATTAACAAAATATCAAATTTTAAACAAACCAATAGTTCAAATCTGCACTGGTATAAGTCACTTCACTTAACCTGATTACTTGCTGGTAGAAAAGAAAAGAAACCCCAAAGGCATACAGAGGGAAAGTAAATCATCAGATTACCTTGTCATTATATCTTAACTCATGGAGACAGGTATCATGAGCTCAACCTGAGCTGTCGGAGGAGAGATCTGAGATTTTACACAAAGGTGGGATCCAACTGCACTTCTCCAAAACTATTGGGAATACAAATGTGGTTTCATGAATGGTAAAATTCAAATTACACCAGCTTGTTCTCCAAACTAGGTAGTATAGAATTTCAGACTCTTGCAATTACCCTGCAAGGATAGCTCATGTGTAGTCAGGAAGAGAACTTCCTCAGGGACTGCCTTACACATATTCAAAGTTGGAGCTGGAGAATGTTATATTATACCCACATTCACATACAAAATTCTATTTGAACCTGTGGTGATCACCTGTCTCTCACACTCCACATACATGCTTAAAGGCAGCAGAGGGACTAGGCAGCAGAGGGACTAGGCAGGGGTGCCTTTCTTAATCTAGTAGCTGTTTTAAAATAATATAGCTCTAATTGTATGAATGCTCATTCTAGTATGCTTGCTCATTCTAGAAATATGGGGTTTTGAGTCACATAATAGCTGTATTCTACTTGTCCAATGCTTATCCATGCATTCTGTGCTGAGTCAATCTTGGTATGTCTTTATCTGCAGAAAACAATGATGAGGCCCTCAGAGAGTAACTTGGGTTGGGTGGCTGCAAGGTCTGAATTGGATTTTCTCTGTTTCTCATTTAGTATTCCTGCTGAGTCAGACTTCTTCTATTAGGGTGAATGCAGGAGCTAACTTACCTCAGAGGGGTATTGAAAGGAGCAGTCAGCATGACTAACACTGAGACTGGCAAAATACTGTAAATGAAGACCAGTTCTCCTCAGCATGTCAGGTAAAATTGAGGCTACCATCTCAAATAATTCAGCCTCTTTTACCTCTGTTACACCCACAATTATCTGAGTTATTTTTGTCATTTTTAGAAGGTCATTCTAGGTCAGGATACACTGGATTCATATACACAAAATCTCAAGAATGCGAATAGGTCTCTGCATCCCTCAACTTCCCGGTGGAAGTGCACTAAAATTTTCTGACATTATTCACCATCCTATTCCCACGGGTATGAGTAGGAGAGTCTTCATTCCAATGTGTGTGTTTTATGCTCAGTCCCAGAGCTTCTCCTCCTCCTAGCCACAACATCTTAGCCCAAGGCTCTCTTAAAGTTTGCTCTTACTTGGAGTCCACCACCTACACTGAGTCTCTTTTTATTCTATTGATAAATAGACATCCTCATGTCTCTCCTATATAGTTTATGCATTCATTTAACAAATGAATTCAGTGTCAGACACTGTAAAAGAAATTTATAACAGTCAATAAGGGGTATATTTGCTTTCATGGACTGTATTTTTAGAAATAGCTGGTGCTTTATTCCACGGCTACTATGACTTTTCCTTCAAACGGAAGTGTCTTGGACAAAAAGCACACTACCATCCTCATTTCTCTCCAGAGCCCACTGCATTCCGGCTTTCATTTCCACAAAATGCCATTATGTCATCATAACTGGTCACACATTTTGTTTCAATCCAAGTAGCTATTTTAGCTTTATGTGTCATTTATCCTTTTGCCTTCTCTTGGCCTCACTGAAGCACTTATTAATATTAATCATTCTATCATTCTAGAACCTCCACTTGGTTTCTGTAATAGCATCCTTTTCTGTTTTGTTCCAGCCTCACTAGTCACTCATTCTTGACATCCTTTCTAGTTTTCTGCTCCCTTACTCCTCTCATTTTATCCTTCACGTAATAGGATTCATTGGGATCCATTTTGAGTCCAATTTTATTCACTCTTTCCAAAGTGTCTTCATCTAGTTCTTCACCCGTAACTATATATTGAAAGGTCCCAAATTTTATCTTGGGTGTAGATTTGTGATCAATTCCAAACTTGAATTTCCCAATTGCTTTACTGACACATTTCTTTGGATCTTCATCTTAACTGTAACATGCCCCAAACTAAATATGTCATTCCCAGTGGACTACTCCCCATCTCTATTCATTTGCCATAATTCACCATCATTTCCATGTAGGAAATGGCATCACCATAAGCCAGAAACATGGGTGTCTCCTTCTGAGTCATTCCATGTCATGTCTTGGTTCTTCTTTATACCCACTGTTCCTGTCTGAGTTCAGGCTATGTCCATCTCCAATACAAATTCCTATAAGAAACTCTAGTTGATATTCTTGCCTCTAATCTTATTTTCTTCTAATCCTTCTCTTCCACAATGTTTTTATAGTGAAATTTTATGAAGGCAAATTTGGTGATGCTGTTCCCACTGTTCCTATTTGAAACACTGTAAAGATTTCTCCTACCATGTATATAGCTTAGCATGACATACAAGCCCCTTCCTACATGACTCCCCAGCTGCCCATCCAGCACTGAACATTAACTTGCCACCCTCATTGCTGGCATTCAGGTCACACACCCCAAATTTGCCAGACTTTTTCTCAGGCCCCTGGGTCTTTGCATAGCTAGTCTCTACTCAGTCATCCCATGCTCCTCATCCTTTTTTTCCTTGTCTTTTCCCACACATCTTTTCAAACTTGGCTCAAGTTTTCCCATCAGAAGCCTTCTCTGACTCATACCCAGCCCTCACCACTGCCTTATCTAACTCTGATTCTGATGCTCAGTCTGTTCTGTGTTTTTGCCTTTTAGTATGACTTATAATTTTGTTCTTGACAAGCAGACATAATGTACTTGGTAACAGTAACTGTGATAATAGGCCTTTAGTAAGGTGGTGAACAGGTGCTGAGGGGGGCCTATATTTCGGTTTTAGTCTCTTTGTGAGCTTGTGCCCCTGAACTATGAACTTCGCAAGTGTTTCTCAGTATTTTCCTCCCTTAGGTTGGGCAGGATGGCCAGACAGGGCTGCAGTTGGGTATTTCCCTTTTCCCATGTGGAAGGCTACAGAAGGCTGGAGCTGAGTATTTTCCTTCTCCCAGGTCAGTTAGGCTCTGATAAAACCTCAATAGTTTAGGCTCTGGTAAAATAGTTTCTCCTAAGGCAGGCCTTGTAAGGAACAGAATGCTCTCGTATATTTCAAAATGCTTACTTTTCCCCTCCTACCAGAACTATGAAGGGATTTCTCTCTAATCTTTACTGTGAGAACCTGGTTGAGCTCCTGGAAATAAAACTCACAAAAGACCCCAATAACTAGGTCCCCCTAGAATTTTTCTCTCTCAGGCTTTTTGATTCAAGTCTTTAGCAATTTGTCAACTATACTTAGGTTTTTCTACCCTGGCAGCACTGGTTACTGTGGTTATCTCTGCTTGTGGGTTTCTGTTCTGGTTAATTGTCATTCTCTGTATTTGTCTATCTGTGTCTCTAACTTTAGAAGCAATGGTTTGCCCTGTGACCTCACTTTTCTCGGTGGACATAAGAAAAGTTGTTGGTTTTTCAGTTTGTTAAGTTTTTTGCTTCTTAGAATGGGATGATGAAATCCAAGCTCTGCAGGCCAGACCAGGGGCTTGCCATTGCCTTTAAAAAATTTTTCGTCATCATTTTGGCACTACCTTAGTGAAGTTAATAGTAAGATACTGATTATTAACATTATTTCTTCTTGCTGTGTATTTCAGATTGCTAAATCAGAAGAAAATTTTCCTTCTAACTTGAAAACATGTATATTCTGATGATCCAAAATATAAAACAGTTTTTTGAGAACTCCTAAATTGATTTTTGCTTAGTCTCCAAGAAATTGCATTTGCTAGGTAAGAGTCAGTTTAAGTCATAAAACACGTAAGTTAAGTGCATCCAGAGCTTTCTCTCTTTAAAAAAACAAAGAATCTTGTGGAGCTCTGACATTGCCTTGTAGAATCACTTTTAAACTGCTCAGCACCTTTGGCCTAAAGTTATATTAGGTTTTAGTTCACATCTTTTTTATACAAAAATTCCTAGTAATAGAATGCCATGCATCCTCAGGGAGGGAAAAAATGATTTTCAGGGAAATCCAGAATTTGCCTGCCATTGGAAACTTTGTTTCAAAAATATGATGCTACCCTTAAAATTTCTTTTGTTTAAGAGTAAAGAACGCTAGTAAAACTAAAATATTCATAACTTGGTTTGTACTTGGCAGGCTGATTTGTGAATGCCTTTGTACATCTACTTCAATTCTGTTTTAGTGACTAATTCCTGACTTTCCCATATGTGGCAAGCATTCTGCTAGGTATTTGGAAAAACAAGTTAAATAAGATATAGATTCTTCATCTAGAGGACACGTTTAATAGAACAAGACAGAAAACGAAAGAAATGATGAGAGTACAAGATGCTATGTGTAATAATGGAGGTATGTATAAGACATGCAGTAGGCACATAGAAGGGAATGATTAGCACTGTGAATAGAACAGAGTGAGTAACTATTTAAATCACAGCAAATGCTGCAGGCTAAAAGTCAGGAAAACCATTACTTCAAAGTACATATTTTGAGTTCTTACAATTTAATGAATACCAGGTAAAGTTTTAGATAGAGACATACAAATAAATAAGATATGAACCATGACAACAAGAAGTTCAAGGTCTGGCCGGGCGCGGTGGCTCACGCTTGTAATCCTAGCACTTTGGGAGGCCAAGGCGGGCGGATCACGAGATCAGGAGATCGAGACCAGGGTGAAACCCTGTCTCTACTAAAAATACAAAAAAATTAGCCGGGCGTGGTGGCGGGAGCCTGTAGTCCCAGCTACTCGGAGAGGCTGAGGCAGGAGAATGGCGTGAACCCGGGAGGCGGAGCTTGCAGTGAGCCGAGATTGCGCCACTGCACTCCAGCCTGGGCGACAGAGCGAGACTCCATCTCAAAAAAAAAAAAAAAAAAAAAGAAGTTAAAGGTCTGTTAAAGGAAAACAAAAAAAAAAGTGAATAGGTAATTATATTATGTAAAGTTGTATGCTATAAATATAACTCAAAAACTGTAGAAACATTTCATTTCTTACGAATTACTCAATTTCAGGTATTCTGTTATAGGCAACAGAAAATGAACAAAGACACCTATATAGGGGGGCAAATTAAGAATTGCATCTGACTTCTCCACAGGAAACATGCAAGCAAGGAAATACTTAAAGTGTTGAGAGAAAGAAAGCACAACCTAGAGTACTGTACTTTGTGAAATTATCCTTCAAAAGTGAAGAAGAAATAAATACATTTTTAGGTAAATAAAAAATTGAGAAAATTTATTGACAGTAGATCTGGCTTACAAGAATGTTAGAAGAAGCACCCTTGCAGCTTATTTTTTATGTGTAAATTATTTCACAGAAAACAGTTCATTCAAAATAAGAATGACAAGATTGTATACATATATATGTACATATTACATATATAAATGAATATATTCTTGTTACTTTATTTTGAATATATATATATATGTATTATATATGCTTATGTAGAATTGAGATGAATGATAGCAAAGATACAAGGGACAGGAGGAAGAAATAAAGATAATTTCATTATAATAAGATACTTACACTACCCATGAAGTGGAATAGTGCCATTTGAAAATTGACTTGGATTAGTCATAAATATAAATTGCAAACTCTGGGGTAACCACTAAAAGAAAAATAACTAATTGGCTAAGAAAGAAAAATGGAATCATGAAATTCTAAATGAAAACCACAGAAGAAAGAAAAAAGTGGAAGACAAAACTAAGAACAAAAATAAGGGCAACACATAGAAAAGAGTAACAAATATGGTAAATATTAATCCAAATATATCAGTAATCACTTTGAACATCAATGGGCTGAATGCACCCAATAAGAGACAGAGATTGTCAGAGTGGATCAAAAAACAAGTTCAACTATATGTTGTCTTTACATATAAACACACATATAGATTAAAAGCATAGAAATGGAAAAAGATATACCATGCTAATGTCAGAGGCATTCAAACCAGAGTGACTCCATTTTGAGAGAGGGCTAGGAAAATGAGGCTGAGACTTGCTGGGCTGTATTCCCAGAAAATTAGGCATTCCTAGCCTCTAGATATTTATGGATAAGAGAACAAATTAATAATGTTTACTAAAACAGACCCAGATTGGGAGTGTCCAAATATCCTGATATCTGGAGAACAAAGGCATTCCTAATTTTGCTTTAAAGATAACATCATCAATCCTTGCAAAATGTAGTAATTAAGAAAATTAACCCTTTATCATAAACTCTTGTAGCAGAACACACCTCCACAATATCTATTTCTATCCTGTATATATACAAGCATTGTACCTAGGGTGGACACGCTCCTCCTCTTACTTTCAGGAATATCCTGCTCTGTCTATGGAGTAGCTGTCGTTTCACCACTTTACTTTCTTAGTAAACTTGCTTTTACTTTTCACTGTGGACTCACCTTGAATTCTTCCTTGCACAAGATCCAAGAACCCTCTCTTGGGGTCTGGATGGGGGCCCCTTTGCTGTAACACTAGCACTAATCAAAAATAGTAGGGGGAACTCTGTTAACTTCAGACAATGCAGACAAGCTTTCATGATACAAGACAATGCAGACAGCAGACCAAGGAAAATTTTCAGAGATAAAGAGGGACATTACATACTGATAAAGAGATTAATTCTCCAACGAGGTATGATAATCATTAATGTATATGTGTCTAACAAAAACGTTTCAAAATACATGTGGCAAAAACTGACAGAAATGCAAGGAGAAATAGATGAAGAAACTATTATAGTTGGAGACTTCAACACCCCTCTATCAGAAATGTAGATATGATTCAGCAAGCAGAAAATCAGTAAGAACATAGTTGAACTCACCAACACCATTAATCACCTGGATGTAATTGACATCTACAGACTACTTCATCCAACAACAGCAAAATACCCATTTATTTTAAGCTCACATGCAATATTCACCAAGACAAACCACATTCTGGGCCATAAAACACACCTAAACCAATTTAAAAGAATACAAATCATACAGTGTCTACTTTCGGACCACAACAGAAATCAATTAGAAATCAAGAACAGAAAGATAACTGGAAAACCTCCAAATAGTAGGAGATTAAACAACATGCTGTAAACAACACATAGATCCGTGGATTAGAGAAGAAATCTCAAGATAAATTTTAAAATGTTTTGAACTAAATGAAAATAAAAACAAAACATCAAAATGTGCAGGATATAACAAAAGCAGTATTTAGACGGCAACTTATAGCATTAAATGCATATAGTAGAAAAAAAAGATCTAAAGCAATAATCTAAGTTTTACCCTAGGAAACTAGACACAGAACAGCAAATTAAACTCAAAGTAAGCAGAAAACAAATAAGAAAAAGCAGAGGCCATGGGCAGTGGCTCACGCCTGTCATCCCAGCACTTTGGGAGGCTAAGACAGGTGGATCACCTGAGGTAAGGAGTTGAGAGCAGCCTGACCAAGATGGTAAAACCTTGTCTCTACGAAAAATACAAAAAATTAGCTGGGTGTGGTGGCTTATGCCTGTAATCCCAGCTACTTTGGAGGCTGAGTCAGGAGAACTGCTTGAACCTGGAAGGTTGTAGTGAGCCAAGATCGCGCCACTACACTCCAGCCTGGGCGACACAGCAAGACTCCATCTCCAAGAAAAAGGAAAAGAAAAAGAAAAAGTAGAGTCGGTATCAATAATATTTAAATAAATAGGAAAAAAACACCAATATCAAAAGCTAATTCTTTGAAAAGTTTAATAAAATCAATACACCTCTGTGACATTGTGATATAATAAGAAATATATATTTAGTCTCTGCCTATGGTTCCTGACATGAAGGTCCTAAGTCCCTTGAAATTTCCTAGATAATAAGAGCATCTTTTGTTCTAATTAGGTGGCTCTTGATGAGCTCTTGCATAGCCCCAGGATAAGGGCTGGTTACCAGGGAAAATGATCATGAGATCCAGTGGTTGGAACTTGAAGTCCTACTCACCAATCTCAGAGGAGGAGAGAAGGGTTGAAGGTTGAGCAGACCAACGCTGGCTAATGGTTTAATTAATCATGCCTACATAATGAAGCCATGATAAAAACACAAAAATACAGGGTTTAGAGAGTTTCCAGATTGCTAAACACATGGAGTTTCCTGGAGGCTTGTACACTGAGAGAGGGCATAGAAGCTCCATGCCCCTATCCTTCCAGACCTTGCCCTATACATCTCTTCATCTGGCTGTTCATCCGAATACTTTGTAACACCCTCTATAATAAATGTGTAAATATAAGTAAAGTGTTTTCTTGAGTTCTATGAGCTACTCTACCAAATTAACCAAACTCAAGGAGGGGGTCATGGAAACCTCAATTTATAGCCAGTAGGTCAGACACATAGGTCATAACCTGGGACTTCCAACTGGCATCTGAGGTGGGGGCAGTCTTGTAGGACTGAGTCCTTACCCCGTGGGATCTGATGCTATCTCTGGGTAGATGGTGTCAGAATCAAGTCACATTATAGGACACCCAGTTGGAATCCTCTGAAGAATTACTTGATGTGTGCCTGGGAAAAAAATGCATACATTTGGTGTCAGAAGTGTTCTACTGAGTGGTGCATGAGAGTATGAAAAACACTCTTTTTTTCTATGTCTTACGGCCAGGCTAACTATGAAAAGGGACACAAATTATGAGTATCAGAAATGAAACCACTCAATGGTAGGTTCTACCAAAGATTTAAGGAAAAAATTATACCAATTCTCGACTCTCTCTTTCAGAAGATAGAAACAGAGGGGATAGTTTCATATCGTATGGGGCCAGTATTACTCTAATACCACTACCAGACAAAGACATTACAAGAAAAAAAAACCACAGACTAATATCTCTCATAAATATAAATGTAAAAATTCTCAACAAAATATTAGCAAAACAAATCTAACAATTATAAAATATTATACATACAACTAAGTGGAATTTATCCCATGTATGAAAGCCTTGTCCAACATTCAAATATAAATTAATATAATCCATCATATCAAGTGTTAGAATAAAATACTTAGAATAAAAGCAACATTATTATACCAATAGATGTAGAAAAAGCATATGAAAAATCCAACACTGATCCATCATAAAAACTCTCATGTAAATTGGAAATAAAGGTGAACCTCCACTTGATTAAAAAATATTTACCTCACCCCTGAGCAGCCTAACTGGGAGGCACCCCCCAAGTAGGGACAGACTGACACCTCACTCGGCCGGGTACTCCTCTGAGACAAAACTTCCAGAGGAACTATCAGACAGCTGAATTTGTGGTCTCACGAAAATCCGCTGTTCTGCAGCCACCCCTGCTGACACCCAGCCAAACAGGGTCTGGAGTGGACCTCTAGTAAACTCCAACAGACCTGCAGCTGAGGGTCCTGTCTGGTAGAAGGAAAACTAACAAACAGAAGGGACATCCACACCAAAAACCCATCTGTGCATCACCATCATCAAAGACCAAAAGTAGATAAAACCACAAAGACGGGGAAAAAACAGAGCAGAAAAGCTGGAAACTCTAAAAAGCAGAGCACCTCTCCTCCTCCAAAGGAACGCAGTTCCTCACCAGCAATGGAACAAAGCTGGATGGAGGATGATTTTGACGAGTTGAGAGAAGAAGGTTTCAGATGATCAAACTACTCTGAGCTACGAGAGGAAATTCAAAACAATAGCAAAGAAGTTAAAAACTTTGAAAAAAAATTAGAAGAATGGATATCTAGAATAACCAATGGAGAGAAGGGCTTAAAGGAGCTGATGGAGCTGAAAGCCAAGGTTCAAGAACTACGCGAAGATTGCAGAAGCCTCAGTAGCAGATGCGATCAACTGGAAGAAAGGGTATCGCTGATGGAAGATGAAATGAATGAAATGAAGTAAGAAGAGAAGTTTAGAGAAAAAAGAATAAAATGAAATGAACAAAGCCTCCAAGAAATTTGGGACTATGTGAAAAGACCAAACCTACGTCTGATTGGTGTACCTGAAAATGACGGGGAGAATGGAACCAAGTTGGAAAACACTCTGCAAGATATTATCCAGGAGAACTTCCCCAATCAGCAAGGCAGGCCAACATTCAGATTCAGGAAATACAGAGAACGCCACAAAGATACTCCTCAAGAAGAGCAACTCCTAGACACATAATTGTCAGATTCACCAAAGTTGAAATGAAGGAAAAAATGTTAAGGGCGGCCAGAGAGAAAGGTCGGGTTACCCACAAAGAGAAGCCCACCAGACTAACAGCTGATCTCTCGGCAGAAACTCTACAAGCCAGAAGAGAGTGGGGGCCGATATTCAACATTCTTAAAGAAAAGAATTTTCAACCCAGAATTTCATATCCAGCTAAACTAAGCTTCATAAGTGAAGGAGAAATAAAATACTTTACAGACATGGAAACGCTGAGTGATTTTGTCACCACCAGGCCTGCCCTAAAAGAGCTCCTGAAGGAAGCACTAAACATGGAAAGGAACAACCGGTACCGGCCACTGCAAAAACATGCCAAATTGTAAAAATCATCAAGGCTAGGAAGAAACTGCATCAACTAATGAGCAAAATAACCAACTAACATCATAATGACAGGATCAGATTCACACATAACAATATTAATGTTAAATGTAAATGGGCTAAATGCTCCAATTAAAAGACACAGACTGGCAAACTGGATAAGGAGTCAGGACCCATCAGTGTGCTGTATTCAGGAAACCCATCTCACGTGCAGAGACACACATAGACTCAAAATAAAGGTATGGAGGAAGATCTATGAAGCAAATGGAAAACAAAAAAAGGCAGGGGTTGCAATCCTAGTCTCTGATAAAATAGACTTTAAACCAACAAAGATCAAAAGAGACAAAGAAGGCCATTACATAATGGTAAAGGGATCAATTCAACAAGAAGAGCTAACTATCCTAAATATATATGCACCCAACGCAGGAGCACCCAGATTCATAAAGCAAGTCCTGAGTGACCTACAAAGGGACTTAAACTCCCACACAATAATAATGGGAGATTTTAACACCCCACTGTCAACACTAGACAGATCAAGGAGACAGAAAGTTAACAAGGATATCCAGGAATTGAACTCAGCTCACACAAAGTGGACCTAATAGACATCTACAGAACTCTCCACCCCAAGTCAACAGAATATACATTTTTTTCAGCACCACACCACACCTATTCCAAAATTGACCACATAGTTGGAAGTAAAGCTCTCCTCAGCAAATGTAAAAGAACAGAAATTATAACAAACTGTCTCTCAGACCACAGTGCAATCAAACTAGAACTCAGGATTAAGAAACTCACTCAAAACCGCTCAACTACATGGAAACTGAATAACCTGCTCCTGAATGACTATTGGGTACATAATGAAATGAAGGCAGAAATAAAGATGTTCTTTGAAACCAACGAGAACAAAGACACAACATACCAGAATCTCTGGGACACGTTCAAAGCAGTTTGTAGAGGGAAATTTATAGCACTAAATGCCCACAAGAGAAAGCAGGAAAGATCCAAAATTGACACCCTAACATCGCAATTGAAAGAACTAGAAAAGCAAGAGCAAACACATTCAAAAGCTAGCAGAAGGCTAGAAATAACTAAAATCAGAGCAGAACTGAAGGAAATAGAGACACAAAAAACCCTTCAAAAAATTAATGAATCCAGGAGCTGGTTTTTTGAAAAGATCAACAAAATTGATAGACTGCTAGCAAGACTAATAAAGAAGAAAAGAGAGAAGAATCAAATAGACGCAATAAAACATGAAAAAGGGGATATCACCACCGATCCCATAGAAATACAGTCTACCATCAGAGAATACTACAAACACCTCTATGCAAATAAACTAGAAAATCTAGAAGAAATGGATAAATTCCTCGACAAATACACCCTCCCAAGACTAAACCAGGAAGAAGTTGAATCTCTGAATAGACCAATAACAGGTTCTGAAATTGTGGCAATAATCAATAGCTTACCAACCAAAAAGAGTCCAGGACCTGATGGATTCACAGCCGAATTCTACCAGAGGTACAAGGAGGAACTGGTACCATTCCTTCTGAAACTATTCCAATTGATAGAAAAAGAGGGAATCCTCCCTAACACATTTTATGAAGCCAGCATAGTCCTGATACCAAAGCCTGGCAGAGACATAACCAAAAAAGAGAATTTCAGACCAATATCCTTGATGAACATTGATGCAAAAATCCTCAATAAAATACTGGCAAACCGAATCCAGCAGCACATCAAAAAGCTTATCCACCATGATCAAGTGGGCTTCATCCCTGGGATGCAAGCCTGATTCAACATATGCAAATCAATAAATGTAATCCAGCATATAAACAGAACCAAAGACAAAAACCACATGATTATCTCAATAGATGCAGAAAAGGCCTTTGACAAAATTCAACAACGCTTCATGCTAAAAACTCTCAATAAATTAGGTATTGATGGGACGTATCTCAAAATCATAAGAGCTATCTACGACAAACTCACAGCCAATATCATACTGAATGGGCAAAAACTGGAAGCATTCCCTCTGAAAACTGGCACAAGACAGGGATGCCCTCTCTCACCACTCCTATTCAACATAGTGTTAGAAGTTCTGGCCAGGGCACTCAGGCAGGAGAAGGAAATAAGGGTATTCAATTAGGAAAAGAGGAAGTCAAATTGTCCCTGTTTGCAGATGACATGATTGTATATCTAGAAAACCCCATCGTCTCAGCCCAAAATCTCCTTAAGCTGATTAGCAACTTCAGCAAAGTCTCAGGATACAAAATCAATGTACAAAAATCACAAGCATTCTTGTACACCAAT
>NW_026652283.1:108651818-108788150 GCF_009828535.3 Hylobates moloch
TGGCACATGGATACATATGTAACAAACCTGCACATTGTGCACATGTACCCTAAAACCTAAAGTATAATAAAAAAATATATATATTTACAAAACACCTACAACTAACATCATACTTAATGGTGGGAAACTAGACGCTTTTCTACTAATCATAGGAACAAGGCAAGGATGTCACCTCTCACCACTGCTTTTTACAATATCATACTGGAAGTTCTGCAAATGTAATAGACAAGAAAAGAAAATGTATTCAGATTTAGAAAGAAGAAATAAAACTGGTCTTTGTTGACAGATAACATCATTATCTATGCAGAAAATCTGAAAGAAACACCAGAAAAAAAATCCTGGAACTAACAGGAAATTTAACAAGCTTTCATGATACAAGGTCAATGTACAAAAATCAATTACTTTCCTGTATACAAGCAGTGAACAACTGAAATTTGAAATTAACAACATAATGCCATTTACGTTAGCATAACCAAAAATGAAATATTTAGGTATGGATCTGGTAAAAATATATACAAGACCAACGGGAAGAAATATAAAATTCTGATGAAAAAATTAAAGAACTAAATAAATAGAAAGATATTCATCTTTACGAACATGAAGACTCAGTATTTTCAAGATCTCAGTTCTTCCCAACTTGATTTATAGATTCAAAGCAATTCCAATCTAAATCCTACCCAGTTATTTTGTGGATAACAAAAAGTTGATTCTAAAATTTATATAGAGATGCAGTAGACCCAGAATAACCAACACAATATTGCAGAAGTTGGAGAACTAACAATACTCAGACTGAAAACTTGCTGTAAAACTGCAGTAATCAAGACAGCATGGCATTGGTGAAAGAACAAACAAGTCGATAAATGGAACAGAATAGAGAGCCCAGCAGTAAACCCACATTAGCATAGTTAACTAATCTTTCATAAAGAAGCAAAGACGGTACAATGAAGAAATTATACTCTTTCTAACAAATGGTGCTGGAACAACTGGACATCCACATGTGAAAACAATAAATCTGAACACAGAGCTCACATCCTTCACAAAAATTAAGTCAAAATGGATCACAGACTTAAATGCAAAATGCAAAACTATAAAACTCCTAGAAGATAACATAGGAAAAAATCCAAATAACCTTCAGTTTGGCAATCACTTTTTAGATACTATATCAAAGATACAATCCATGAAAGAAGTAATTGATAAGCTGGACTTCATTAAAATTAAAATTTTCTGCTTTGCAAAAGATGCTGTCGAGGAAGCAAAGAAAAGCCAGAAGTTGGAAAAAATGCATGCAAACAAAATACCTGGATAAGGGACTGTTACCCAAAATATACAAAGAACTCTTAATACAGATGCTCCTTGATTTACAATGGCATTACTTCTCAATAAATCTCATTATAAGTAAAAAAATCATAAGTCAAACAACCTTAAGTCCAGATGGTTATTGACTTAAGATACACTCGGTTATGTCTCAATAAACCCACTGGAAAGTTGAAAATTTTTAAGTCAAACCACCCTACATTGGGGGCCATCTGTACTCAACAATAAGAAAACAAACAAACTGATTAAAAAGTAGGCCAAAGATCTTAATGGATTTCCCATCAAAGAAGATACACAGATGGCAAATAAGCATATGAAAGATGCTCCACATCATATGACATCAGAGGAACGAAAAATAAAAGGACAATGAGATGCCACTGCTTACTTATTAAAATGGCAAAATCCATATTAGTATCAGTATTAGATAACATAAAATGCCAGATAGCATATGAAACAACATGCACTTTCACTATTGCTGATGGGAATGCAAAAACAATCTTGTTCCTTGGTATTTACTCACAGGAGTTGAAAACTATGTCTATACACCACCTGCACGTGGATGTTTATAGCAGCTTTATTCATAATTGCCAAAACTTGAAAGCAATTGATATATCCTCCAGTAGGTGAACAGATAAATTAACTGTGGTGCACCCAGACAATGGAATATTATTTAGCACTAAAAACTGCATTATCAACCTGTGGAAAGACATGGAGAACATTTAAACATGTATTACTAAGTGAATGAAGTAGATCTGAAAAGGCTACATAACGTATGATTCCAACTATAAGACGTACTGGAGAAAGCAACACTGTGGAGACAAAACTATTGTTAAAAGGTCAGTAGTTGCCAAGGGTTAGAGGAGAGGAAGGGATGAATCAGTCAGAACACAGAGAATTTTTAGGGCAGTGAAACTACTCTGAATGATACTATAATGGTGAATACATGCCACTATTCACTTCTTCGAATTCATAGAACGTACAACACCAACAGTGATTCCCAATGTAAAAACTTTGGACTTTGGGTGAAAATGTTGTGTGTCAATAAAGATTCATCAACTGTAACAAATGTGGGGGAGATGCTGATAACGGGGGAGGCTATGCATGTATGGGGGCAAGAGGTATGTGAAACCTCTGTACCTTCTGCTCAATTTTGCTGGAAACCTAAAACTGCTATTTTTTAAGTGTATTACATTTTTAAAAATGCAATGTCAGTTCAACTTGAAATTTTAGGCTGACCTAATTGGTTGCCACAAAAATCATAGGCAAAACCTAATATTTATTGCATCACAGATAGACATATGGATAAAAAGGAGTGGAGAATTATTTCTTATGATCAGATCTTTTAGTTAGAAAGACTTACACACAGAAATGCCTAGACAAGTAAAGCCTAATTTCCATGGACTTCAGTTATCTAGATAATTAAGTCAAATAATTCATTTGCTTATATATATATAATGAGTAAAAACAATTAATGTAAAACATGATTTATAACTATAAAACTGTATGCCACAAATAATATATGCTTACGTGTTACGATGAAGTATATTGTGCCATGCTAAGATTGTTAGAAGATAATTTTCATAATAATGTTTAATGTCCTACATGGCAAAGAGTTTATTTAAGTCATTAATTAATGAGAGTAGGAAGCTGTTATATCTGGTCCAAAGGAGAACTCAAAGAATGAATATACATGGGAAATCAGGAACACATGAGTTGACAAATAGATTAAAAACTAGTTAAAATCCGTGGGGCAATAATTCATTGAACTTATTTGGATACAAGTTATTTGCATTTGTATGAACAAGCAAAATTTGCATCATCATCAATTTTCTATATTTGCAGGACACTCAGTAATGACTTCTGCTAATTTCAAATACTTTCACATTTTTTTCTGACAGTAAACAATTTTGCTCTATTTTGTTAAAAAGACTAAACAGTATCTCCTATACTTTGTACAAAAACAAGATATCCTCATCTGTTCATTCTCCATTTTCCCCAGCTGACCAAACTTTATTCTTTTTATAAGCATAATTTCAGAAACTATAAGAAAAGTTCTCCTTACCCAACATCCGCAAGAACTTTTCCACCTGCTGACTGATGTGTGAATTTCTTACATAGGGAATAGTCAACGCCTAAAACAAAGACTACCCAAGGAGAAAGAAAAAAAAACCCTCTGTTTATTTACTTGCCAGACAACAGAACATACACAAATGTCAAACTTCACTAAGTAGATCACCTGGGGGTGGGAGGAACTCAAGGGCTTCAAGAAACGTAGGTTTGAAAACCTAGCATGAAATAAATCCTCAGGTCTGCACGTAATTGGTTAAAACAAATATCATTGTCCATTGGTCAAAAACAGTTTTCCATTAAGTCCAATAAGAGTCTGATATACGGTAGTCATTCAAACTTCATGATTCTTAGCTGCTTAGAAAAATTACAGTGGTTAGCTTTGATATCTCCTGGGCAAATGTTGAAATAAATGGAAAATTTTCATCCTCGCAGTGTAGCCTCTCAGGTCAGAAGACAGAAAAATATGGCTGTGGGCCAAGTCTAAAACCCTTTTTAGTATGGCTTGTGATCTAAGAATGCTTTTTACATTTCTAAACGGCTGTAAAAAAATCAATAAAAGAAAAAATCTGCCACAGAGACCATATGTGGGTTATGAAGCCTAAAATATTTACCACCTGGCCTTTTACAGAAGAAATTTGCTGATCTCTGTCTTAGATCACAATGTGAGATAAGGTGTATGTTCCAGATAATCCTAAATATATAAAATGGATGGAATTTTATAGTAAGATACTAACATAACAGTCTTTTCTGGATTATAATGGATAGAAGATGGAAGTAACAGGGAAGCACTAATTTCCTAGAAGGAGAGTGAATTTTTAAAAACTCATAGAAGGGATATCAAATATGGAAAGTGGAGTTAGCCAGGCAAACATCACAACTGGCCTAGTGGGCAAGGATTAGAAAAAGAAAGAGGACTAACACGAAATTAATGAAGGTGAGTTAACTCATTATGCAAATAACATCTTGTGTAACATCTCTCCAACAACTAACGACGGCGTGTGCACATTTGTGGACAGAACAGGAAAATCACAGTAAGAATAAAAGCCAACTGACCCTAAGAAGTACTAGCCTGTATTAAACTTAAAAATACAGAATAAGAGCGTAAATTTAAGGATAAATTGAAAAGTTTTTGTACAAGCAGGAGCTCCATCTACTACAAAGTCTAGGTTTGTATACAAAGAGGGGTAATTAGGTAGACCTTTTGAAACAAAATATTATGAATCATCACTGTCCCATATTAGGAAAGCCATGTTTTAGGGTGTTGCTGTGTGGGTGGCCATACTTCAGCTTTTCAATTAGGCAAGCACTGGGCAGGTTGGAGGTGGAATGGCTACACTATCACTCAATGGCCCTTCTGGGATCATTGCCTCCAATGGGTCTGCATGCTATTAGCATACAAAATGGCTAAGATAGGGTGTGTCAATTGTGAAGAAAAAGTATGGTTTCTCTTGCAGATCTGCACATGTAGTCTCTTATTCCTTATGCTAAGGGCTTTTCCTGCTTCAGCTTATCTGTTTCATTTCTTCTACATCTGTTTTCACCACAGTTTTCATCTACCCATCACTAAACCAGTATAACACCCCCATGACAGGTTCTCATGTTTCTTTCACACAGAATAGTCTTATTATCATTCTTTTCATAATTGTTACAGAATTTGCTCTGGTTCCTAAGAAATATACAACTCTGAGGACAGGAAGAGAGATGAACAAAAATGTTTCAGCTCGCTCGTGCTTTCTCTCTCTCTCTCTTTCTCTCCCCTTCCCCTCCCCACCCTTTCTCTCCCTTTCCTGGTCCAAAGAAAGGATTGAAGAGTTATTTTTTAAAATAACAATATAACTGTACTCCAAACCGAGAAAAGGTATTATTAAGAGATCAAAAATGTTAAAGTAGAAGATATGAGAAGACAGAGATTCTTACACCTCTTGACAGAGATGGAATTTCCGGTGGGTAAGCTAATAAAATGGGTCAGAATTTGAAATATGTATATCCTTTGATCTAGAAGTTTTAGGAATTTGTCCCTAAAGATACAATAAGAGAAGTGCTTCAAAGTATAAGAATAAGGATGTTTATTGCCATAATGTGTATACTAGTGAAATAAAGGAGAAAACTTCGAAAAATTGATGACATAAATCATGGTACTTTCATATAAAAAACAAGTTGAAAGCATTAAAATGACAAGGCTTATATTTATGTTTGATGTAGAATGGCAGCCATAATGCCTATGTTGTTCAAACAGAAAGCAGGTTATAAGCCTGCACATGTAGTGCGTACTAATAATTCTCCAGAATTAGAAGAAAAGGATTTTCATTTTCTATTTCTTAGATCACATGATAATTTGAACTTCTTACAGTGACCATGAATTACTTTTGTAATAAATAAAAATAATTGTACCATTATTCACAGTCCTCTGCAACCCAACACAAGCTGATCCCATTCCTGCTATTTTTCCTTCCACTTCTCCCTCACTCCAAATTGGTTTAGCACTGCCAAACTATGCTTTTTAATGTCCTGTCTTGTACAGTTTTTCTCAGGGTTTCTCCTGTCTGGAATGCTCTCTGCCCCACCCTTGCCCTTTTCCCTTCTGTTAATCTTTCAAGACCTATCTCCGGAAGTCTCCTTGATCAGTCCATCTGGAATCAATCATCCATGTCTTTCAACCCCTATGGTACTTTCAGTCTGGACTAAGGCTTCTTAACGTCATCTATTTCTCCTTGCATTTCTGTCAGTTTTTGCCACATGCATTTTGAAACGTTTTTATTAGACACATATACACATAATTCTCCATGGAGCTATAACAATCATTAATGTATATGCGTATGTCCATTTCTTTAGACAGAGTCCACAGCTTTGAGCAGATTTTCAAAAGAGCACAAACATAGTCATTTGTCTAAATACCTTTAATTTACCAATGTATACTGTTCAGCTTTATGATATTACTTCTATTATTTTCTTAAAATGTCACTTAAATCTTATTACTTAACTTTTAAACATATCTATTTCTTCTCTCCAAACACTAAGAAAATTGAGAATAAGAACCAAGGTATATACTTTTTTCAATCCCTGATCAAAACTTGCACAGCTCAAAGAACACAAGTAGAGTTTTTTAAATGTATGTTGATTTGGTGAGAATTTGTACCCACAAGAAAATGTGTGGTCAATCATGCAAATTAATAAGACACAAAGCTTGAAAGAAAAATAATCTGTGGGGGAAAGAACCAAAATAGAAACCTTGTCCTCAGTTCTGAGACAGCAGTTCTTCAAGGTCTTGCTGGCCCTTGATAATCAGATGACTCACCATCAGGACAAAGGAAAACACAAAAATACCTGAACAGGGCCAGGTGCAGTGGCTCACGCCTGTAATCTCAGCACTTTGGGAGGCCGAGGCAGGCGAATCACCTGAGGTCGGGAGTTCGAGACCAGCTTGACCAACATGGAGAAACCCCATCTCTACTAAAAATACAAAATTAGCTGGGTGTGGTGACGCATTCCTGTAATCCTAGCTACTCGCGAGGCTGAGGCAGGAGAATCACTTGAATCCAGGAGGCGGAGGTTGCAGTGAGCTGAGATCGTGCCATTGCACTCTAGCCTGGGCAACGAGAGTGAAACTCTGTCTACTAAAAATACAAAAAATTAGCCGGGCGAGGTGGCAGGCGCCTGTAGTCCCAGCTACGCGGGAGGCTGAGGCAGGAGAATGGCGTGAACCCCGGGGGGCGGAGCCTGCAGTGAGCCGAGATCGCGCCACTGCACTCCAGCCTGGGTGAAAGAGCGAGACTCCGTCGCAAAAAAAAAAAAAAAAAAAAAAAAAAGAAATACCTGAACAGGATCTGGCAGATAGATAAACCTTCCCACGTGATGGTACGTAACATAACATTGAAGTTTCCCGCAGGTAATATTCCAAAAGAAATTTATAAACAGGTCAATGCAGGTATAAATGAAAAAAACATGTATGGATATTTCACATGGATATTTTTAGAATACAAAATTTTTCTTAAAAGATTAGGCACACAATTAAGGATCCCCTATCAGAAAGTAGAGATGTACCTGTTTGACACAATTTCACTAATAATAAGAAACTTATTCCATCTTGAATAATGAGAGAGCAGAATTTTGTATTCCTTATTAAGTGTTCTGAGTTTTGGAACACTGGGCAAATCACTTAGTGATGCTGGATTTCATTTCTCATAAAATGAGAGAGGCTGACATAACAGAAGAGAGACCGAGAAGTAGACTCATACTTGTATCAGGAGATAGACCCATTCTTTTCAAACTGAATGTTTAGGATATATAGGAAGCTAAGCACAAAATTATAAGTTAAAAATGGTCACATGTTGTTGAAGCAGAAAATGTGCTAAATATATAAGAGGAACAAAGCTTTTTAATTAAAATCAGTATAACGTGGAGGAAATAATGGAGGAGATTCTTTATGGAATTCTTCTATGAAATAAAACAATCTTTTTCAAGGAGCCACCTTGATGGAAAAGGTTTATGATACAAAGGTGCCTAGTGAAATAGCCTCAGTTTTCTGGAACTAGACAGGTACTTAAACCATTCTAGATATGATATTAGCAAAACTTTGTGACACAATTCAGAGAAGAATGGAGTATGGAGGGAGAGAAATTGAGTGAGATGAAATAAGGCATGGGTGGCAGGAGAAGAGCCTACAGATCAATGTTAGCTGGTGAGAAGATCCCAGAGGCAGGGTGACAGAACACTTTTAAGATCAAAATTGGCTCACATTTACTCTTAAGTTTCTACTGTGTGGTGCTATGCTGCAAATTCATTGCCACTCAACTATTTTTTTCACCAACATTTAGTATTCCTACGTATACCTTGTATGAGTTACATTATGGGGAAATGAATGAAGGGAACCCTATTTTTTGATCATCAAGGGGGTGGGAAGAAAATAGCTAAAGATGATAAGACTTGAGAGACACTGCAAGTTCACTCAAAGCAGGAAATCTGAGAGACAGGCGACCAACACAACCTGAGAGACAGGTGACCTAGCCCCTAGGAATGTACACATATCATGAGAAAGGCTTTGGAATTCTCACAGGACATGGGAATGAGGGTATTAAGCCAATTTAATTTAATTCATGCAGACAAGGAGGCTCTCAGCCAAGCAGAAATATTGGTTCAATGAACATGGGTATACTATGGATAAAGATTCTAAATCTTACGACCTCAAATACAACCTTGTTTATTGGTTTTAGGTTCCACTCCCAAATTTCAGAATGCAAGTATTTACCCTCCTCTGACATTACAGTGGTTTTGACAAGTATTGGACTTGGCAATATCAAATGATACATTCAAGCCTAACATTCTACATCTCTGCAAAACATTGTGCAGCTACTAAGAAAAAATAATCTTTGCTTCATAAAGCAGTTGCAGGTAAAAGGCAAAATTGTAAAGAAATCCATTTTCTATAAGAATGTATCTACCTGATATCAAAACAGAGGCTGAAATTTGCTCTTCTAGAGAAAATTCATAGCACAATTTGTTGCATTTTTACTATACCTTATAAGGGGCTTATCTCAAAACTCTCACAAAGAAATTTTGCCTCATAAGTTTTACCATGACATGGATCTGCAAGTTGAAAAACCAGCCCCTTAGATGCAATTCCATGGGCACTTTCTGAAATTATCAATAATCCAGTATCTTTAAACTATTCATCAGCATTAGTGTCAAGTTGCAAATTTGTCCAGTCAGACATATCAATCACATATAGCAACGATGACAGCAGCTGCAAATCAGAGAAAGCCAAATTACCTGCCAAGGCCTCCCACACTTAGAAAAACATTTAACAAAGATAGCTGATTAACTCATTCTCACATAGTCATTTACCCAGGCTTGCAGAGTTCATTCAAAAGTAATTTCCACTACTTTAGTAAGCAATCTATATAACTTGCTAATGAGAATGTGTCAGAATATGTCTTTACAGTCATTATGTGAAATGTCATAGATATGTGGTGATGAGATCTTCAAACTATACATGGTTCCATCTCAAAAAAAGAGTTCACACAGGCTGCCTAGTGAATCTTTTAGAAATTTATCATAATTCTATCACAGTTTAGATGTGATTATCCAGGAGTTAAGTAAAAACCTATATTTATTCTAGCAAATTAATCAGAATTATATGTTATTCTATCAAAATTATTTAATAAAAAGACTATTCTAAGTATTGTTTTAATAAAATACTGAGTTAAGATACTTAAATCCACCTGCTTCATTTTCCCCATCTTTGTGCACCCGTACTGGGCTGTGCATGCTTGTATTGACATGCTCACCATTTATTTACCTTCATTCTATGGATCAAATAAAACCAAGAGGGAAACTACCAAATCATTTTCAGAGAGTCGGCATAGTGAAGAGCTGGGGCAGATGTTAAAAACGAGAATAACTGTCTTACGACAGCAAAAAATACAAAAAGAAAACATGCAGGTAGATCTATTCAATTTTAGCATGGGAAGCAGAGTCAGGAAGCACAAAGCCCCTTATGAACACTGTTATGATGGTGAAATCTAACTGAAACTGAAACAAGGACGATAGACATCCCTATTCATAATAGGAAAGGATTCACCTGTCTGTAATTCACTCCATTTAGGCTCCAATTAACAGAAGCTGCTAGGAATTTTAGCCAATGGTATGGCTATGTGGATATAGTATGTACCCAAAGATTTATTGGTGGCCACATTTATGAGTAAATTGCCTTCAAGAATATGAATAATTTTCAGCCCCGTAACACCCCCTACCGACTTCATCTCTTACATAGAGGAGATGTGACTTTAGTTTTTCTAGGAAATGCAACCTAGAAATTCTGTTCAACCTGACCCTGGTAGTGATAACTCTTCTAACTCTTGGACTTTCGCCCAATACTAAAACTGTTCTCTGCCGCAACTCCTACCGAACACATAATATACACACACAAAAATATTATTATCATATTGTCATATTTAGGTAAACGTTATACTACAGTACCCACATATGTGATGGAACATTCCCTGATTGGAATTAAACACTTGCTAAAGAATTGCAGGTGTCTTTTAAATAATCAAGTTAGTCCCAAATGCAGGAAGAAAGAAAACAAATAATCCAGCAATCAATACAGCATCAGCATCATTAACTCTAATCTCCAGAGTCTACTCTTTTTAGATGGGAGAGGAAAATAAGAAAATCTCAAAGCTATACTATTATGACAGTCAATTACATTTTGATAGAACAGTTTCATGCTTCCATCTGTAATTAAAGTCAGCAGTCTTATAAATTAAATTCCTACGAAGGGAAAATTGTATGAGAGCAGAGGGAGCACTTAGTTGTTCCTAAGATAAAAGCTGGGAAATAAATTGTGTATAAAACAAACTATTTCTTAACAGCACAAGTTATTAACCTACATACTGGGTATATTGTGATCAGGACATACGTACACCACACCTGCATGGTAGAAACTATTTTTTTTTAATTGGAAGACTGCATGATGGTTCACTTTCCTTAATTTCAATTCAACAATGGCTCCCAATAATATATCTCAATGATGAAAAAACTTAAATGTTTTATAATCATCCATAAAAATGCTTAAATTGCTGACAAATGTAAAATAACATTCCCCACACGATTCAATTTAAATTTTACTCCTCCTTCTACAAGCAAAGTGACTTCCCTGCTCTTTGATTTGAGGTATAATTTGCTGTGGCCAATGGTATGTTGGCAGACATGATGCATGTAGAGGATGGCAAACTACTGGCACAGGCAGTCTTGCTCTCATTTGGGTCTGTCTTCACCATGAGAAGATAATGCCCCGGTTGCTCCATTGGTCCCTGAAGACTAGCTACAGATGCAAGCTGACTACAGACACATGAAATGAGCCCAACTAAAACCAGTATAACCATTCTGTTGAGCACAGCCTCAATTAGCCAACCATTAGCCACTGATCTGTAGATGCATGAGAAATAAATGATTATTGTATTATGACATTGTATTTTTGTGGGAGTAGTAGACTGATACAGCTATCAAATAAAGCCAAAATTCCTTAATTCAGAATCCAATGTCTTTCATGTTCTTCTCCATGATGCTTTTACATAATTATCTAGTCATTCACTCAACCAACAAATACATATTGAGTACCTACTATATGTCAGTTACAATTCAGGCACTGGGCATAGAGTGGTTAACAAAAGTTCACACTATTATGGAGCTTACATTCTAGAAGACAGAAAAAGAAAGAAATAAATGTATTTTATTTCTTTTGGCAAGTAGTGATATTTTATTGTATTTAAATGTATTTTATTTCTTTTGGCAAGTAGTGATAGCTTCAATGAAGAGCAGTGATAAGTAAAAGTAGAGAGAGGAATGGCAATAGTAGTGTGGTCAGGGAATATTTATTTGATGAGGTAACATTTGAACATCTGAATTAAGGGAAAGAGAAAGTTATGAGTATATCTTAGGGAAAAAAATTCCAACTGTCAAAGGAAATAGGAAATGCAAAAACCTTTAGGGAGAATATACTAAATGCATTTCAACAACAACATGGAAGTTAGTATTTTAAACACAATAAGAAAGGAACAGGATAGGAGGATACAGTGTTGGCAGTGGCAGGAAGTTAGACCATGTAGACCTTGAGGCACTGCTTTAGCTTTTACTCTCAGAGAGAATGAAAACATCTAACTCATTGATAGCTACCTACCTAATTATCTATCTACCTACTTCTCTGTCCATCCATCTATCTGTCCATCTATCTATCCACCTATTTACCAATCTCATATATCTATTGTCTGTCATCTATGTATCTTTATCTATTTATTTATCCATTTACCTGTGACACTCTGCCATCTGTTGTAAACATCAGTCTCTGCTATAACATTCCTACCAGATTCTGAGACTCTTGGTGGTAAGGGCTGTGTCTTACTCATGTCTTTATTCCATCCAATGCCTCATACATTGTAAGCTGTCAATAAATAGTCGTCAAATAATAGAGGAATTAATCCATGCACAAACATAAGTAGTACAATAATCTTTTTCCTAATATTTTAATATCCTAATACAGTAAGTATTCCCTTAGTAGCATGATTCTTGGGATCAAAGACTATGTAGTATGTGACCCTGAATAGAAGCAGAAGATTAGGAGAACTTTAGTAAATGCTATTGTTAACCTGAGGCTTTACTTAGGAAATTCATTTATAAAGTGTGGATAATTCAGACATTCATATTCCTACCTTCTTCTACATTTCCTATAACCTTAGAGCCTAGAAATTTTTGCCTTAATAGCAATATTGATAAGTGTTCTGGAGAACAATTTCTTTTTTTTGACTATATGGCTGAACAATATAAATAATAAGCCTAATGTGGGAATATATCTACATGGTAGCTACCTGCATTTCCAACTAGTTAGCTCTATTTTCAGCCCATGACAAAAAACATTATCTCAAAAATCCATGCAGAAATTTGAGCCAGATGAGAGAAAATTCCAAAAATAAATTATGTGGCTCAGAAGAAATCAATATAGCTTTATTTACTTTGCAGGAGGCAACTTTCAAACACAGCACAGTTACATGATGTGTAAAGAGTTCTTCTGAGCTTTATGGACTTCTTTATGGAAAGCCAACATATGAGCTATCCAGATAGCCAAACATTATTGAGACCTTCCAAAGACCCAAAGATGCCCTCACTATTGTCTCACAAACAAAATCTATGTAAATTATTTTGTTTCAAGCAGTAGAGGAGAAACAAGCAAACAAGAATTTAGATGGAACTGTCTTTTAGAATCCCACCCTACAATTTTGCAATACTGATAGCTGTTCTTTAAGAACAATTTCTTCCGTGAACAAGATTCAAATACACTGGGACTCCACAGCATAAGGTGCAAATAGATTTTCTGTGAATTTGTTTTGTTTCCCTACAGAAATTGCCCTAAAAACTCAAATGCCCTTCAAAATGTATTTTGGATGGCAAAATAGTATTTGCCATGAATTCTGAAAGGAATGATCAGGCTTTTTGATAACAGATATTTGGGTCTACATGCAGAGACTCTTCTACTTTATCCCAAGCCTGATTCAAAATCCAGGCTATACAGGCGATATTTTTTTTTTAAGACTTTCAACTTTGAAATGAGGTTATTTCATGCTTTTAAATCACAAAGAGAGAGCTTTGTAAGCAGTTCCTTCACAGCAGCCTCTGCTAGATCTTCAGAGATTGAATTCTTTCTTAGCTGGAGCAATGTCTCTGGAACAATAGTAGGAGTTGATTTTTCTCCTCAGTCAATTTTCTCTGTTAACAATTAGGATGTAGTGAGCTGCATTTGATCAGGTTGAAATGGCAGGTTAAAATCTATACTGACTAGATTTCATTGGATTTCCCAAGATGTTGCTCTTGCTATGCCCTTCAATTGCGTGTGTAGGGTCACTGAGGTTTCTTCATCAGGCCATTGTATTTTGAGTTTAAGTTGATTGTTTTCCTGGCTGAAGTGTACTCACCTTAGAAGATGAAAAGACTACTACTGCGTATTTGATTACTTCTGTGTTTACATTTTTTCACCACAGCTTTCCTGGAGCATAAATTATTACTACAACAATCCACAATATCATTACCATTAGCATGTATGTGGGCCTCTGTGTTCTTTTTGCATATGGCTCACAAAGCCACATACAAATAGGAAATGTCATTAAGGTATCAGTGTCAAACTCTGTACCTTCATTTCAACTACAGGAGGTTTTGTCTTTTCATTTTTAGCCTTTCCTGTGTGTTTCTAAGCCCATATGTGTGCCTCTTGCTTTATTTTACTTTCTTTCCCAATCCCCTGCTGCTTTCTCCTTACAGAATATAAATTCTTTAAAGATTGGTTTTGATGGCAGCAGCGGCCCAGCTAGAGTGGCTGCTGCCAAGACAGCGGCTGCAGTGTGGAGGCACTGCCAGCCTCCCACTCCACGGAGTAGGCAGGAGCCTCACGCCCCTCTGCCCTCTGTGGGTGCCGTGGCTGCCGCTGCGGCTACCTGACACCCCTCTAGACCCTGGTGTCTCTGTGCTCTTGGGGGCCTGGTAAGGCCCTCCTGCCCCCTGCAGGCTCAGAAGTGCCTGCTCCCACTGCCTGGCTTCTCCTCGTTGTCAGCACCCACTCAGATCTCGGAGACATGGCCAGGGCTGCACACTCTATGGAGCCGCAGGTGCCAGGGACAAGCAGGAACCTGCTTTTTCCAAGTTGGTAGGGTGGAAACTCCCCTGGTACAGCTTCAGCCGCCCAAGCCCTGTTGTGGACCAGGCATCCCTGTGCTCTTGGGGGCCTGAGAAAGCATCCCTGCTCCCTGCTTCCTGCAGGCTCAGAAGTGCCTGCTCCCACTGCCTGGCCTCTCAGGTGCTCCCAGCACCCACTCCAACTCACATCATGGAGCAAGTTTGGGCCCCAGCCCAGGTGCTGTTGCTGTGCAGCTCGATGGGCACACGCTTGGGGCAGCACTGACAGCCAGGTCCCTGCCACCTCAGCCCCCTCTGGACTTTGGGTGCCAGGAGCATGGGAGGGAAGCCGAAGTGGAGCTGAGGGCAGCTCAGCAATGGCCTGCAGGCACCCCTTGGCACCAACGGCCTGGGTGCCATGAAGGAGGGGCAGACAGGCTCCTGGACAGAAGGGGGCAGGTCCTTGGTGAAGCCCCACCTTGAGGCCAGGAAGGCCAGGAGGGCCTGAGGGGGCCGGGCTGCCAGTCCTGCAGACTGGAGGGGGAACTGGCTGTGCTTTTTACAGGGCCACCCATGGCTGCCCATGGACCAATCAGCAAGCACTTCCCACTATGAAGACCATAAAAACCCTAGACTCAGACAGAGCAGAGCAGATGTCTGGACAACCAGCTGCAGAGAAGGGCTACCCTCTCTGGTGAGGGCTGAACACTTCTCAGGACGACCTGCCTGCAGAGAGGAGCCACAACTCCAGGGCCTCCCCTCTCAGCGGAGAGCTGAGCACTGGACAGAATGACCTGTTTGTAGAAAGAAGCTACCCACTGAAGGTCTCCTCTGATCTGTTCTAACTCTCAATAAAGCTCCTCTTCATCTCGCTCACATTCCATTTGTCTGCATACCTCATTCTTCCTGGACTTAGGACAAGAACTCAGGCAATAGTGCCACTGGCCGCAGAGGTTTCCAGCCAGAAAAGCAACACCCCAAAGATCTTGTAACAGTTCTATGTCTTAAACACCTTTGCATCTTTTCTCTAAACTTAGTTCAATGCCTGGCAAACAATCACTGTTAATAAACAAAAAAAAATTAAGTAAAAAATGAAGAATAAATAAATGAATAAATGATGGTATCATACATCTTTAGTCACATTGCGTAGCCAATGCTATTTTATCAATGAGTTTTCTTTGCCAGCTAGCATTGATGACTGAAGAAAAACTACCTTTCTCTTTTTCATCTTTTTCTCTCAGATTGCCAGCTGAACTTTTTAACTCTTCTGGGCTAACCAGAGCTTCTGTTCCTTTTCTGATCCTAATAATTAAAATCAGTTATTCTCACTCTTGAGGATGCATCAGAATCACCTGGAGGGCTTGTTAAAATACATATGGCTGGGCCCCACTCCCAATTTCTTATTCACAAAGCTTGAGTTGGGAACTAAGACTCTCCATTTTTAATAAGCTCCCAGATGATCCCATGCTGCTGGTCCAAGGACTACACTTTGAGAACCACTGGATTAGTCAATCACCTAGGGAAATTCTGTGCCCAGTCTGCTCCCTTGGTTGTTAATAATTAGTGCTCAAGGGGTCCAAAAAAGAAAAATGGAGCCAGTTACAACATTTTTTGCCTTTCTAGTTGCAAATAGAGTTGAAATCATCATTGACTACAAATGGAAAGTCTGAGTGAAGACATGAATCAAACTATATTCCTTTTGGCCAAGTTCCAAATAAAAGGGATCATTAATAAAGAGAAGGGAAATTGGAAAGGCTGTATCCTGGTATGCTAAGGTTGCCCAAAATTTCTCAATAAACAAGAAGGCACACCTCCCCATCTTGCTGCCTCCTAAACCACCTTTATTGAATCAAATTACATGCTCTAAACATGTAATGAGTTTAAATGTAAATTCTGCAGAGGTCCAAAGAATATCATGTTTGGTCCTTACTTTCTCTTTGCCTAGTTGAAATCTATCTCTACTCTCCAGTTATTAAAAATGATAAGTTCAAATCACCTTCTGAAAGCAGTTTGGAAACCAGATGCACTGACATCCAATTATTGATGTATTTATTTTTAAAAGCTAAATTTAGAAGTAAATGTAGAATAAACGACAAAAATGATTCACTCATTAAAACATTCCAGGATTGGGTCGGGCGCGATGGCTCATGCCTGTAATCCCAGCACTTTGGGAGGCTGAGGCGGGCAGATCACGAGGTCAGAAGTTCGAGACCAGCCTGACCAACATGGTGAAACCCCAGCTCTGCTAACAATACAAAAATTAGCCAGGCGTGGTGGTAGGTGCCTGTAATCCCGGCTACTCAGGAGGCTGAGACAGGAGAATCACTTGAACCCGGGAGGCAGAGTTTGCAGTGAGCCGAGATCATGCCAGCCTGGGTAACGGAGCGAGACTCCATCTAAAAAAAAAAAAAAAAAAGAAAAGAAAAGAAAATAAAAAAAAGAAATTCCAGGATTTCAAGTAGTATCTAAATAATATTTCCTTATATGGAAGTTATAAATTCATGGTAAAATAGCAATGAAGGGATGGGAAACAAATCTTACAAAAAATTAAGATTGGCTATTAGGCAATATGCAAAATCTGGGAGGTATTCCCATTGCCAAAAGGCTGTCAGATCTATAGTGCAAGTTAAAATTAGTCATAACTAGATAGAAAATTAATATATAAAAGTCTATTTTTTTACTACAAGTGTATCAATTAGCAATCACATTTGGCTATGAGTAACAGAACATTTGACAAAACAGGGGCTTACACAAATAGGTTTTGTTTTCTAATTTTTTTCATGTAAGAATTTTGGAGATGGGTAACTGCTGGTGTTAGTAGGGCCAAGATTGCTGTTTTCCTTCTGGTCACAAAATGGCCATTTCAGCCTCAACAATCATGGAAAAAATAGAAACAAACAAACAAAAAAAGATTCCAGAACTGTGTCACATAACCACACCTGGATTCAAAGAAATCTGGCAGACATGTTTTTAGTTCTGCAGTCTTCATCACTGAGTCAACACAAAGGAGGGATTGGAATAGACGTGAAATGATTTTGTCTGCCTTAGCTGGAAAAGCAAAATGATGCACACAAAAAGAGAATGTGATCACTACTTCACATGACTTAAATGTGAGCAATATTAATATTAGTATAATAATAAGTGTATTCTGGCTATTGATTTAACAAAAACTTAAAATATAACTGTATTTGGAGGTAGGAAAAAAGTGATTTGTGGCAAGGGTAGGGGACAGTGAAGAGCATTAAATTATACTCTTACAAAGCCCCTACCTGCCCACCTCAGTGTTCATTCTTTCTTTTGTCCTTAGAAATAAAATCTTGACTTTTAACTGAGATAATTGCCAGAATAAAAGACTAGATTTTCCAATCTTTCTTACAGCTGGCAGTGGTCAAGTGACAAAATTATGGTCAAGGACATACATGTGGAAATACTTAGGACTGTCACAAAAACACCTTATAGGGATATAACTCTCCTGGGAGGGCCTCTCCTCTGTCTACACTTCCATCTTTCTTCCTTCATGCAGACTGCAACTTCGATACAACTGGCTAGGGCACTAGCAGTCATCATAAACAGGAGGTGACCAGAACGTGAATACCTTATATTAGGATAATAGCAACAGAAATCAGGATCCATGGTAATTCCAAGAAGCTACTAAGTAAGCCATTGGGCCTTCTCCTCCAGACATTTTTACACAAGGGAAAAATGATAGAAAAAACTTCTATCATTTTTAAGTCACTGTTACGTTGTGAAAGCCACATTTTATTTCACAATATGAAAAATTGAAAACCAATAATAACAATGTTAGCAAAATAAAATCTCTCTCACCTAAATATTTTTTTTACTCTTTTCCAACTAACTTGTACATCCCAAAACACAGAATCAGAACTAAAATTACTATCTATGTAGACCAAAATGAAAAAAAATACTACATGTCAAAACTTACGGGAAAGTAGTAAAAGCTGTATAAAATGTCTTTTTCTCCATGTATACTATCAGATTTTCTACAATGAACACTTACTCTTTTAAACAGAAAAAAATTAAAGTTGTTCCTAAAAGACAGATGAGAATCTTAATTGCTTTCCTTATTTAAAAAAATTAATAAAAATACATAAATTATGGACTTGACTAAAAATGGTGAAAAATAAAATAAATTAGTAAGAGCATAGGAAGATAGAAATTAATCTGAAAGCACAAAACAGTAAAATTGATTAATTCAAAAAGTGATTCCTTAAAAACGTTTATGTAAAAGGCAAAATTTCTGACAATCTAATTCAGGAAACCTGAAATTCACAAAATAGGAATGTGAAAAATGTTCTGCGCCCCCCTAAACACTCACACACACACACGTGCGCCTTTTTCAATGGCTAAGGACTCCCAAGAGTCATCACGATAAATAATAAAAACAGAGATAGATGCTGAAGTATTTTAATGACTTTGTGATGCATACCGACAGGGGGAAAGACAATGAGATAATACAAATGTAGTTCAAAAAGGTCAACTTCCATTTAACTAGATGAAAAACAAAATCCTTCTCCATGTTGTAACATTTTCCCCAATCTCTTAGTATACCTCTTTCCCATCATCATGGCAACCCAATCTTTCAATAAACAGTAAGAAGATGGAGTAAATAAGCCCGACTTTTCTCCCAATTACTTGGAAATATCCCCTGTATGGGTGGGCTCATAGATTTGGTATGCTCCAGCCAATCAGGACTAGAAAAGCTACCTCCTGGGCCTGAGCCTCCAGATTTCTTAATTAGTGATATTTTATCCACAACCATATATACTCTGCCAAATCAAGTAAGTTGGAAAGTCGCATACTGAAGTGATTTTAAATTATATAAGGTAGAGACAGGAAATGTATCTAGGAAATGTATCTAAGGAAATGACTTTTTATCTTAATCATTCTTAAATATAATAGTGGGAAGAAATTATCAGAGTTGCCCGGGATATTTTTCAAACATTTGGCTTCCCTGTCTTCCCACACAAATATTTACTTTCACCATGTCTTTTTCCCCAGTACAAAAGTCCAGTTTTATGGACATTGTTACAGTATAGCCCTGCTCAAGTTGGGATGAGAAAATACCACAATCAAAATGGAGAACTAAAGTAGCAAAATATCAAAGAGAATGTTGGACGTCATTGAGTTGTTTATGAGTATCAAAAAGGGACTAGCCAATCAAAAGAGTAATATTCAGAAGAGCAAAAGAGAATGAGGAATGCAGGCCAAATCCGAAAGATAAATTTGACTTATCCTCTAGAAACCTATTATATTTCACTAAAACTATGTTTGATTATTTCGTTTAAACATTTCAAAAAGATATAATCATACATATAGAAGTAATTAAATGTCAACATGTTAGGAATCTGAGTGAATGTATACAGGCTTTCCTTGTTCTGCTTTAGCAACTTTTAACTCTAAAATTATTTCAAATAGAAAGGAAGACGATTTAAAAGAGAAAGTACCAAGCTAGTAAATGTATGAAAGCATTTTCAATTTAACCAGTCAGCAACAAAATATAGAAAATAAAACTAATAAACTATTTAAAAATTATAATATTCAATACTGATGGCTTCACAATGAAATGAATAGAACCTCTTAAATCCTCATGTAATTTTACTTAGTATAATTCCACTTCTAGGAATTTATCTTCAGGACCTACACAAATTCATTCAAAGCTTAATATGGAAGAATATTCATCATGGCATCACCTATAATGGGAAAAAAATAAAATTGATCTAAACATACAACAGTATGAAACTATTCAAAAGAATTACAATATTCCACAAAATTAATTATTTGTTAAAAATAATCACAACTAACTTTCAAAATGCAGAATAATGTAGTTTTAAAAATGATTTTTACAAGGTAATACAAGGTAATAGAAAAGGGTGGCATACAAATCTGTATAAAAAATATAGGTCTAATATACAATACAAGAGCCTACCTCTGGATTATGAGTTGCTTGGTTTTATTCTTTATGTTTTTCTCTATTTCTCAAGATTTTTGTTTAATGGAGATATGATGTTTTAATAATTAAAAAAACAAGTGACAAAAAATTAAGATACTTTTAATCCTAACTGCAACCAATGACTGATTTTCTAAACGCATTTTGTTGTGGCCCTAAAGAAACAGCAGACAGTATCTAAACATTAGGTAAATCATGTAGAAAATCCATACTGACGTCATTAAAAATTGGAAAATCTGAAATATAAGGTAAATTCTATCCTTCATTACTTCTACTTTATAACAGACTTGTCAACTTATTCAAGATTATACTGCAATAAACTCATAATAAATTAATAGAGTAATATTATCTTTAATTTTGAAATTGAAATTGCAGATTCTTCCAAACCAAAAATCCAGCTGGTTTAAAGGGTCACGATATTCAAATGAAGAATTCAGTATAAAAATATATATGTACTAACCTAGTACTTAGACATAGAAAGGGAAAAAAAACAAATTTTTTTTAATTCAATTGCTAACTTTTTTTATTTTGAGGGGCTCCCCAGTGTGATAGCCTTACTCTCATGATTACTAACTTGTCCATTAGACTACTTCCAAAGTTGTGCCCCAAGCACACTGTTCTGTAGGAGCATCCAGTGAGCAAGTAGATATAGGATTCTGAGTGTCCAGATCAGTGCTCTCCAGATGATTTTGATTGTATACCTTTACCAGTTAAAACAAATTGAACATGCCCTCTCCCATATTTTATAAATGAACTACTCTAATGATCCAAATCACAATATAGGACAGAATGTATTATTATTAATGATGGGTGTATATAAGTAATTCAAATAGCCTTTGTGATTGGTTGAAATTTTGGCATCTTTTCAGAATATTGTTTTACTCTCTAAGGGACTGCTGAACACCTCATTCAACTCATAGAAAAGATGCAGTGAAGCCTCTTCAGAATGTCCATATCTGCTCGCATTATTGGGACACTCTCTTCACATTTTCTCTGAAGAAATCTTTTCAAGCCGTGTGTCCATCATTGAGGATTACTTCAAGTTGAAACTAGACAATACTATTACTTTCAAGTTGAAACTAGACAATATTATTTCATGCATTATTCCATCTAGCCAGTCACAAGTAAACAGCATGTGTCACAAAATACTGAAAATAAACACAATGTGGCACTCCCCTGGAATTTGGCAACTCTCCTGTAGTTTTCCACTCTGAATTATTCAGTAAACCTTATATAGTAGTTCAGGTCTGTTTTGCTGCTATTGGAGAGACCCCCAAAATTTATCTAGCTTAATACAAAAGTCCAAAATGGTTGTTCAGCAGGAGCTCTCCTCCAAGAGGCGATTAAGAGAGCCAGCTCCTTTCTACTTTATGCCTCTGTTATCTCTCGCATTTGTCTCCCAAAGCCTCCATGTTCATTTCCATTAAGTCATGAAGATCGCGCATGGGAGATCTGTTATGGGACAGGCCAGGAACGATGCAAATCACTCATTTCCATACTCTGTTGACCAGAGTTCAATCAAATGGCCACACCTAACTACACAACTGTCTAAAATACAGTCAATCCTGTGCCAGGAGGAAGAAAGAGTTTTGTAGAAGAGCTAGCCAATCTCTTCCAACACTGTGCGACCATTCCCATAGCAGACAGACTGAATAATTGCAACAGATATCCATCTGTATATTAAATATTAGCCATGCCTAATCCATTTATCTTAAAAGAATAAAGTCCATAGAGATTTTGTTTGGTTTTTAAAAAACATTTCCAATACACCAGTAAGCAGAAAGATGCCAGTACCAAATGAATAAGTATCTATCTTCTTGCCTTCTGCTCGCATTACCAAGAGTATGAGTCTCCTAAAACTGAGGGAAATTGTAGTTAGTCTCCAATCAGAAAATTCACAAATCAAGGTCAAGCTACCATAACGCAGTGGTTCTTAACCTAGGGTTAACAGACTGCCAAATATCTATGGATGGATAAATATGTGTCACAGATCATACTACTGACATTGTAAGTGAAGTTGTGTACATATAGCTTGTGAGTACATGCGTGTGTTTGCGTGTATGTGTGTGTGTTTGTGTTCATTTTTGGTAGAGGATCAAAATTTTAAAAGTAAGTATGACAAAATAATATAATTTGTAAAAACAACAAGTAAACTTTTCTCAAGCTGGTTAACATAAATACACCAATCAAGACTCCACCAAAAGTTATAATACATTAGTGCTTCAAAAACATATCACTGCAGTGTTCTTCTACTCTTCTATTATTACCAATATGAAAAAGAAAACAGGCTGTCTCATTATATATGACAGGATGGAGATCACTGTAAGAGAGAGCACGACTATATGGTTATAGTCTATGCTTCTCACAGTGACAAATGTCAGGAATTGAAAAACTCATTGGTGGTATTTGATAGTCATGTGGCACTTAAAGGATTAAAAAGCCTGTGAATGCAGATTGATAAATTATATTTTATTTAAGTTATCCCTTATGCTAAGGAGGACTTGGACCAACAAGATAATAATTCTTTCCACAGGATGAATTACTGTATAATTTATATATGGTCCTGAAAATTCCAATGCCAATTCATTTTTCCCTAATACGAATGCTGTAACACAATTTAAAACTTACTAAATAATTTAACGAAACTTTGTTATAGTACTTGAAGCCTGGTTCCTTAATTATTAGAATATTGATAATATATTACTTGGCAAAATTTAAAGTTCTTTTGTAATATGACTACCCTGTCCTTTGGCTCTGTTTACAGTAGGAAATACTGTATTTAAAAATTTTCTCGTCCTCTGCCACCCTCTGCCACAAAGATAAATAAGAAGTGCCCCTTACAAATCTTTGTTATTTTAAAACCCACTCACTTAAAATGGCAGTGCTTTTTCAAGAGTTATACAGCAATCAGTGGCAAAACTAACATTCCTTTTTCGGAAATAATTATTTTCCTTCCTGATTAGTGGCATTTCAAATAAATTGCTTGAAGGCTATGTTTTTGGATGAGACAGAAAAAAGGAGATATTTTAGAAGTAATTCCTAGGTAGGGTTTCCTGATATTGTACATTCTATGGTCTGGGATTTAGTGTCTTTCATCCTGGGGAAGAAAGATCTTCATTCTTCTTGGGAGGTATATAGCCTTGCCTTAAAAGCCCAGCAGACAGACTGAATAATGGCATCAGATGTCTATCTGTATATTAAATATTAGCCATGCCTAATCCATTTATCTTAAAAGAATAATGCAGATAGAGATTTTGCTTGGCTTTTAAAAAATATTTCCAATACGCCAGTAAGCAGAAAGATGCCAATACAAAACGATAAAAGAGATAAAAGAGACTGGAGTGAGGCTAGCTGAATGACAGTGGACTATATCCATACCTCAGGAAAGCACAAGACAGTGTCTGCCTTTTTGAACTTCTCCACTGTCTGCCCTGCAAGAGACAAAATACGTTCACTTAGAACAGAAAAATACTTGCATATGCTGGGGGAAGGAAGTAGTATTCAGAAGAAATCACCATTTTCTTTGTAAAAAGCATGGCTCTGTGTGTTAGGAGAGGACTAATTCTAGTAGGTAAAAAGTAAGATAGCAACTGGTTTTTAAGGCTTATTATCCTCTCCATCATGCTTTGCTGAACTGATGCTATAAAAAATTGCATTTTAGAAAATATACATGATTTGATTATCTGCAGAACAGAGTAGGCATGAAAACAGCCTGTAATTAAACTGGACTGGAATAATCTAGTATGTGGAAAACTAGATGATTAATTCATTTTATATTTATAGGTATTTGTATTTTACATTTATATGATGCCATTCTTTTGTGACAGTAACTGAAGGAAAACCTGTTCAATTATGCTCACACTGAATATCTAATGTTAAATTATTTTAATTCATTTAGTGAGCATATCCTGAGTAGATGCTCTGTTCTAGGCATCACATCTGATGGGCTTCTCCATTTATCACCACCATCAATGAACGATAGAAAGAAATAAGGCTGTAGGATTGGGTAGGAAAGTATGTGCAATCTGTCCCAGCACAGCTTTATTAGCAACAACTAATGGAACTGGCTGATTTCCTGACTTGGAAGAAAAATAGTGAAATGGCTAAGCCATTCTGACACACACCTTTCACCAATTCCCCAAAAAGGGAAGCCACCAGGGCCCCTGAGTTGTGTCATCCAGAAGTATTTCATTTCATTTAGTCAGGCACTAAATCCACTTCTTAAGATCGTCTTATCTCCTCTTCTGAATTCTACCATAACCTCCTTTATGTAAATATATGTCTTAGAATTCACGGATTGATGCTATTCCTCTGATATTCACCTTGGCTCAAGTCCCCATACATAGTTTCAGATCAAAGCCACACCAAAACACAGCCCAGCCTAACACATTCTATCTCCTGGTAACTCAGCCCACCAGTGCTGTTACTCTAGCCCCAACAGGCATAGCCACACAAGCCAGGGTAACACTAGCCAAAAAGACCTGGGAAAATGATAAAATCAAAGGTATCTCCCAAGAGAAATAAAGAAATTACCCTCTACACTCATTTGAAAGATGCTGAATGTCTCTAAATTCCAAGTACTGAAATCACCTTTGCAAAAATTATCACTGAGGAAATTATGACAGTAAAAGGGACCAGACAACTGACTCCACCTTGCTTCTAACCTTTAAGCTGGCCTTGTTCATTCCTGGGCATAGGCTGAACTAACCTTGGGAAGGAATTTAGTCTATCTCTTGAAACAAAATTGATAATAGTCCTTTCCCAAAAAGACACCCTTCTTGCCTGGGGATCAGTCTTCCTTTGCAGGACTAACAAATTAGCTACAAGATTAGAAATGACAGTCTAGGCGTCATGCAGCCTCTGGCTGCAAGAGTCTGAACCTCCCCAGGCTGCTCCTGGGATAACATTACTATTGCAAAATCTAAGATTAGTGCTTGAGATATTTTGCAGACCCTGCACTCCCTGGATCAGCGGACATTACCCAGACTGGTAATCTGGCTCAACCAGCTCCGTGATCCCATCCGGGAACAGAAGACAGCAAAAAAACCTCACTTTGATCCCCTGTGATTCCATCTCCAACCTGAACTATCAGCACGCCCCGTTCCCAAACACCTACCCGCCAAATTATCCTTGAAAACTCCAATCCCCAAATTCTCAGAGAAACTGATTTAAATAATAATAAAACTCTGATCTCCTGCACATCCAGCTCTGCGTGAGTTACTCTTTCTCCATTGCAATTCCCCTGTCTTGATAAATCAGATCTGTCTCTGTTACAGGTAATTAGACAGGCATGAGCAGGGCAGGAAAGGGGGCTCCCCCACCCACTAGGAAGGTCAGGTTATGGTTTGACAATGATTGCATTGTCTCTCTAAAAGTGATAAATTGGCAGCTGGTGCTAGGGGGAGGCCGTTTCCTAATTGTCCACACCTGTTGCAGTAAAATGTTAACCGAATGCAGATGACAAGGAGAAGCAACATCTTGGGCATATGCATTAGGAGACGAAATGGCAGAGTATGACCTTCTAGGGGCACCCCACTAGAAAAGGGGAGAAAGCATCAGATGAGGATGCGTACAACTTCCTAAATACAACGCATGTGCTCAATTCCCAAGGAAGGCCCTGCACAAGCAGGCAGCCCACCCTAATGGAAGAATCACTGGAAAGGCCCAGCCTATAAAGTCCTAGGATCAAGGTTAAACACTGCACTTGACCTTCATGTGCCTACTCAGGTTTTTTCCACGTGTACTTTCCTTTCTTTCCTATTCTAAAGTCTTTTTAAATAAACTTCAACTTCTGCTCTGAAACTTGCCTGAGTCCCTTTTCCTGCCTTATGCTTCTCAGTTGAATGATTTCTTCTGAGGAGGCAAGAAGCGAAGTTGCTGCAGACCCATACGGATTCACCACCAGTAACCCTGGTACCTTCCACTGGTAACATGTAGGCAGCAGGCCAGGTGAACAAACCTATTGGGTGGTTACAGTAACCCAATAGTGAACATGTTTTAAATGCACACTATTTCATAATCTCACAGGGTTTTTTTTTTATTTTTCCAACCTGATTTATCTCAAGTATGAAGTACTAATTTGCTTGACTGGGTTAATAATGCCAATCACTGACAATTTAAAGTATCACTTTCCAGGTGAAAGGCACTAATTTTATTTACAAATCACTTGAGCCACCCCACCCACTATGAAATAGCATTCTGTCCTGACTGCTTGCAAACTGTAGTGAAGTAAAGAAGTTGGTTTAGCATATGTCTTAAATCAGGGTCCAGCAAGTTTTTTCTGTAACGAACCAGATTGTATATATTTTAAGCTTTCCAGGCCATATAGTGTCTAACACAACTACTCAACTCTATGACTGTAGCACAAGAGCAAGACAATATGTAAACAAACGAGTTGTGTTTCAGTAAAAAGTTATTGACAGAACAAATAGGCAGGCCACATTTTCTGACCTTTATTATATAGCATGATTTCCTTAAAATGTAATATATCTCTCTCATTTCATCTATTTTTAAAAAATTCCCAATATAAATGATTTTTGAATAGGAAAATTAGAGGTATCTGAGGCTGACAGTTTAATATCTGAGAGAAAGCTTTCAGTATATCTAGCATACAGTAAACATGAAGTAAATGTAGGCTGGATTAGAAATCAAATTTGCACCTCATAAACATATATCACAAACTTAGCCAAATTCTAAAACAACTTAACTTTGAAAATAGTTTTCTTGTTTTGTGACTTTTTGCTCTTTCTAATTACTAAACTTTTCAAAATGTTTTCTCAGTGTCTTCATTATAATGCATATTCATTTTTTATAGTTGTTCAGCAACTGTAAGCTTTCAAACAAACTGGGACTCTTCAATATTGCCGTATTAAGGGAAATTATAATACCTATTGACTGCAGTTCAGTCAATGATCCATTCATTATTCTCTCTTGAAGGCTAAGTTCGTAAAATAATGGATGTGATTATCACAAAAGTCAATATAACTGTGAGAGGATGAAACTGGTGATGAGCCCAAATCGTTAACTTACATTTCTGTACCATTTCAAAAATATCTGGATATTCTTTTTTATCCACTGTTTAGTTCAGTGATCTTTAGAGTAAGATGTGGGTACTTTGACAGGTTGGCAGGACATTTAATTGTGGCATCAAGCAAAATTTTGAAAATTTCTATTTCTATTCAGTTTTCATCTCGTTCTTTTATTTTTTTGTCTTTGTGAATTTGTGTACGAATACACTGGTGGATGCGCATTCAAAAAATTTGGAAATGACTGACACACTTTTTATAGTGCTATAAAAGACTGTCACATGCTCCCTAAATAATATAAACATCTAGAGAGACACTAAATCTTTTAATGCAATTTTTTATACCCTGGATATATTAGGAATATATGTTTTTATAAAAAGAAAAAGTAGGCCGGGCGCGGTGGCTCACGCTTGTAATCCCAGCACTTTGGGAGGCCGAGGCGGGTGGATCACGAGGTCAGGAGATCGAGACCACGGTGAAACCCATCTCTACTAAAAATACAAAAAGCCGGGCGCGGTGGCGGGCGCCTGTAGTAATTACAATAAATTTTGCTGTGTCAAATACCAATCCAAAAGTAGTAGCATAAAGCAGCAATCAATTTTCTATGCTCATGAATTTTGGGGTCAAGAATTCAGTGTAAGACATAGCAAAGATGGCTATCATCTAATCGTTAACATCATTTGATTCCTCAGCTGGGAAGAGTTCAACGACTGGGGGTGACTGGGATGACTGGGGCTAACGTGATAGACAGACTTCCTTCACATGTCTGGTGACTACGCAAAACTGTACTGAAGGCAGGATTGAGCTAATTCCAATGTCAGTCTTTATCTGGCCTTTTTACATGGCTTGGGCTCCTTCAGAGCATGGAAGTCTCAAGGTATCGATGATACTCTTACATGATGCCTAAGAGCACCAAGGCAGGCATTTCAGCAGACAACAAGAGGCTTCATGGATTGTTATGACCCAGCATTAGAAATCACATAACTTCCAGGTCACTGTATTAATGGAAGAGGTCACGGGCTGACCCAGATTCAAGGGGAGAGGACTTAGCTGCCAGCTATCAATGGGAGAAGTATCAAAGAACTTACAACTATGTTTTAAAACTACCACAAATAATAACTTCACATACACATGTGATTTTGATCATCAGAATAATTCAATTATACCAACAAAAGTAAGTAACATTATATTCTAAACACTTGGAATATTTGGATTGAAAGAAATATTTATAATTCAAGAAATGTTTTACATACATTTTAAAGGAAATCTACACAATTCTGCATTACACAAATGTAGAATTCTTTTAAAATATTATATTACATTATGATAGATATTAAACTGCATAAGAATTCAAATAATTTAATAGACCTCTGAGACTTCCTTCATCCATTCCTTGGGGAGGCATGAACAATTAAATATGTAACAATTTACATTACAATAATTATATTAAAACAATTTACAAAATTTTAAATTTGTGTAAATATAAAAATGACCATAAGACATTGTGAAATGACCCGGACAAAAATTTAAACAAAGAAAAACCACCTTATACAAACCAATGCATTTCCGCTGATGTTGGTGTTATCATAATTTTCTCACTGAAATAACTACCAAAAAAAAAACACTAGCACCAGGGCAAGGTGGCTAACACCTGTAATCCCAGCAGTTTGGGAGGCTGAGGCAGGCGGATCACGAGGTCAGGAGTTCGAGACCAGCCTGGCCAACATGATGAAACCCCGTCTCTACTAAAAATACAAAAATTAGCCGGGCATGGTTGTGGGCGTGTGTAATCCCAGCTACTCAGGAGGCTGAAGCAGGAGAATCGCTTCAACCTAAGAGGTGGAGGTTGCAGTGAGCTGAGACTGCACCGTTGTACTCTAGTCTGGGTGACAGAGCAAGACTTCATATCAAAAAAAAAAAAAAAACTAGCATAACTGGATAACATTTTCTTATAACATAAAAATATTTTGCTCAATATTTGCCTCAAACAAAAGAAGGCTTTGAGAATTGTCATGGCATTCTCTAATTATTTAAATTAAATAATATTAACTTCTAATTCTAAATTTTATCTATTGGCATTTCAGAATACCCTTTTCTAGAAGTTTTTATTTTTTAATTCAAGTCTTTGAAACCCCAGAAACATTTAATTTAGCACTTTATCATGAAAATACATATATTGCTGCAGGACTAGAAATAGACCAGGTTAAAGAAACATTGGGAGAGTCAGTAGAAGGGACAGAGCCTTGTAATCTTCCTGTGGATATTTGGTTGGGTACATGGGGATCCAAATTAGTGGGCATTGAGATGGAGGACATTTCATTTCCATTACTACCAAGTTACATACTCCTTGGTTTAGACACAAAAACATGAACGTTTAAGACCTAAAGTATGCTTTGCAAAACACTCTGATAACAATGAACTTTTTTTACACATTCATGTTGAAATAAAAGATCTTTTGAATCAAAACAATTGAACTGGACATAGAGAGTAGAAGGATAGTTATCAGAGGCTGGGAAGGGTTGTGGAGGGGTTGGGGGTGGTGAGCACTGTCAATGGGTACAAAAAATGGAAAGAATAAGTAAGACCTACTATTTGATAGCTGAACAGGGTGACTACAGTCAATAATAACTGTCCATTTTAAAATAACTAAAATAGTGAAACTGGATTGTTTATAACACAAAAGATAAATGTGTTTTGAGGGGATGGATACCCCATTCTCCAGGATGTGATTATTACACATTGCATGCCTGTATCAAAACATCTCATGTACCCCATAAATATATACACCTACTACATACCCACAAAAATAGAAAATTAAAACATCGAGAAACAAAAAACCCAACAACATAAAAGATCTTCTTTTGTATAAGGCTGCCAGGCATTTGTTCTTATCCACACTAATACTTCTGTTGACTTGCTTGTCCTTTTATTTCCTCCATTTGCCCTGCTTCTTTCATGCAAATCAAAGTGTATCTAACCAATGCTGGGGTTTTAGCAAAAATATCTTAGTTTTGAAATGCCATCCACTTTTATTCACCTGTGTTTGCTGTGGAATGGTTCTCACTGCAATTTCACTGTATTTGTTTTTCCATAACCAGAATCATCATCACTGCTAAGGCTATTTCACATACAACCTGGAAAGTTGAATCTCTTTTTAGAGGAACAGCTCTTTGGTTATTATACGCCAACAATGAATCTTTCTCCAAGTAACTCATTGAAAAGCTTTCTAGGGTCAAAATTTGCAGGCAGTGAGAATAAGGCAAGCATCTAGAAAAACAGCATGCTTGTTATTTTTTTTCTGACTAGATATATCTGAAGCATGAAGGATGAAGGATGTATATATGAAGGATGAAGGGTGACTGCTCTGCACAAAGACCAATTTCAGGTGAGTCTCATAGACTTTATATTGATGTGTTATTTTATCATCTGCTATGTATTTTAGAAAGAGAGCACAAAGCAATATTCTACTTAAACTACCTGTTTTTGTAGTATTTTAAAATATTAAAGCTTAGAAATCTAAAATCTGATCATTGTTAAAATGTTCATAAACTTACAAATTCAGAGATGAGATGAATCTCAAAAGCCTTTCCTCCTATTGTAGATGAAGAAAGACGGGCCAAGACAGTGATTTGCCCAAAGTCACCCACTCAGAGTTTAGAATTATATCCTAGGTCCCAGTACAATAGAGTGCCTTCTACACTGCAGCTCTTCTCTTGAACGAATTTTTTGTTAATGAGAACAATAAGCCAAGTCTTTCTTGCTAGATTAGAAACATTTACCCAGTTACAGAATACACAGATGATAGATAAGTAATAGGAAAGAAGGGAGAAAGAAAGGAAAGGATAGAAGAAGAGAAAAAAAGAGGAAGATAAGAAGAGAGAAATAGATACGTAAAATAAAGGAAAGGAAGGGGAGGGGAGGGGAGGGAAAGAAGGGAGGGAGGGAAGGAATGTTTAGATAGATCTCCATACATATTTTATTATCTAACCTGCTAAACCTGCTTTCTTCTGGCTCAAGTCTCCTCCCCAGACTTCCAAAAGAGGGGACTGTTCCAGTCCTGTAAACAGGCATATATTGTAAATTGGTATTTGTTTTAAGAAAAATACATTATCTAAACAGTTGGCACCAGAGGTTATCTCAGAGATGTGGCTATCTCGATTTGGGAAAATATTACAAGAATTCTGTCAGGATAAAGTAAATTCACAAGGATTTAGGTTTGGCTAGAACCCTGGCCTCAAAAGATGAGCAGTACATTATGCCATGTAAGTACAAACATTTCTTTTGCTTTTGATGTACGGGGATGATATGAAACAGAGCCCCCAATAATCAACAATAGACTTGTAATGTGAGCAAGAAATAATCCTTTGTTACTTTAAACCAATACAATTCGGGAGATTGCCTATTACTGCAGCAATAATCTAGCCTCTTCTAATTGGTACCAAAAATAAATAAATCAGAAAGAGATAAAAGAAAGGAGGGAAAGAAAAGACCCCAAGAAGGGGAGAAGAAGAGACTAAGTAGATTGAAGGGCCACTGGGGCTCCTCTCTATGCTGTGTTGGTTTCGGGGTATTTTCAGAATGGTTTCATACTTCATTTGCAGTTGATTGTGTTGCAGAATGTATGTCTCTCTTTTTACTGCCCCACTCTTCCCACCAAATGTTCTGTGAAGCCTATTGCACAAACAAGGTTTGGTATAAATTGCTTCTTTTGTGGAAATCAAATGAGCTGCAGATCACATTTGGGAGTAACATGATATGAGACACAGTGTGGGAAGCAGAACCTCACAGGGAAAAAAAAAAAAAAAAAGATGACAAGGAGAATGTAAGCTTCCTTAAAAGTTGCAGCAATCTTATAATTGGATTTGGCTTTTTCCCTAGACCTGAAGTTGTGGGCTCACTTCAAACTCATCTACTTCTCAAGGAGACATCTGATGTGTGGGTTACATGTAGATTTGTGTAAAGGAGGAAGTGGTGAAATAAATATAGAGGGCTGAGGTCCCTATTCTGTTTCCCATGATAAATCCATCTTTTGATCGTCAATAATGCCTGAATGGATGGGCTTACATAGGTTCCATTGTACTTTGTGCTTCCATGCAATTTGGTTCATACCTCTTTTAAAGCACTTGATATAGGTGGCTTTATAGTTACTCAGTTTGATGCCCCTTTTTCCCAACTAGACTAGTTGGTTTTTGAAGCTGTGTTTCATTATATTCACTTGTGTGTCCCCAGCACCTAGCACAGTATCTGACACCCAGCAGATGATCAAAATGCTCACTGGTTTTGTTAAAATCTGATATGCACACGTGTGTTTAAATAGGGGCAATTGGCTCTCAAGAATCACTCAAAGCAAGGTCTCGAAAATATTTCATTTTAGAGAAAGAAGTAAGTAGCTACAGATTCTGCTTCCTAACTATTCCCAGCTCTCTACTTTCTGGGCTAGTTTTTGCCCCAATCCTCAGTTGCTGGGTGGAGTGATGGCACTAGTTCTGAATATCAAGGATGAGCAGAGCTGAGATGTGTCGATTCATGGCCAGAGCACTTAATTGCTAGTGTGGGGTGCCTACTTCCTCTGCCAGAGCAAGTAGCAATATTCCAAATGATGGCTGCCCTATGTACCAGGGTTTAGAGTTAAAAGATGATGTAAGCAGAGGCCCTTGCTAATCTACAATAGACATGAAGTATAAGCAAGAATAAACCTTGTTTTAAGCCACTGAGATTTGGGGATTGTTTGTTACGATAGTACAACTTAACCTACACTAGCTGATAGAAAAATCAGTTAGGACAAAATCAAGAGATTTATTCTTCCTATCCCAACTGCCAAATGATTTTTAACATAGTGGTAACCAATTAAAACAAGGAATAGGCACAAATGATTTAAAAAAGAAAAACAGAAAATGAAAAGCCAGTACCTTGGGAGTAGAACCAGATAGCCCCTACTCAAAGATCAGAAAGAAATATGTGATGAACTGAAACCTGTGCAGGTGGATGGGCCGTCTACTCACATGCTTGCATGTGTGAGCTATATATTTAAGATGAATGGCAGGCCATAGGAAGGGAATGTATATAAATGGTGCATTAACTTTTGGCAGAACAGAGGTAACAATGGTGTTTAAAACTGGGATAAAAGCAATGAAGCTTTAAAAAGAAAGCAATGAAGCAGAAAAGATATTTAATAATAGACTGAAAAGACTCCCCTCACCACCCCAATACAGTGACTATACGGTATCTAACTACATGAAAAAATTCTCTGCAGATTCCAGAAAGACTTTATTTCTTTGTTTTTGTTCTTTTATTTTCGCTATAACACTTCCATAAAATTCTAAGTACATTTGGAATGCTTGAATTTGACTGTCGTTTTTCAGTCTTGAATTACTAAGCTTTTTTATTTTTGCATTTTAGTATTTAAGTGACAAACATTATATATATTCAAGGTGTACAATGCAATTTGATATACATATATAATTATTATCACAGTCAAATTAACACATCTGTCACCACCCATGCTATACATTAGATCCCCAGAATTCATTTATCTTATAACTGAAAGTTTGTATTCTTTGATCAAATATCCTCATTTCTCCCAACCTCCAGCCTTTGGCAATAACTTTTCAACCCTCTGCTTCTGTGAGTTTGACTTTTTCAGACTCCACATGTTAGTGAAATCATATAATATTTGTCTTTCTCTGTCTGACTTATTTCACTTAGCATAATGCCCTCAATGTTTATCCATGTTGCGCAAATGACAGGATTTCAGTCCTTTTTATGGCTGAATAATATTCAATGGTATAAATATACCGCAATTTCTTTATCTATTCATTCATCAATGGCCATTTAGGTCATTTCCATATCTTAGCTATTATGAATGAAGCGGAAATGAACTCGGAAATGCAGACATCTTTTCAAGCTACTTATTTTATTTATTTTGGATACATAACCAGGAGTGGGATTGCTGGATTGTAGGGTAGCTCCTTTTTTTTTTTTTTTTTTTTAACTTCTTGAGGAACTTCCATGTTGTTTTTCATACTCTCTTTAACATTTTTTTCCCTTTTAATTGACAGGCATCTCAAGGTTTAATGTCTTTAAATCTGTATTTACAAGAGTTCTACTGCTTAGTACAAAGCTATTGTTAAAATGGACTTTGGGCTGAGGAAAATCAGTAACTTATGCTTTTTTGGGGGCTGTACATTTATTTTTAATAATGCTTATTTTTTCTGATCATTGTTTAAAACAATAGGAAGTACAGAAAAAACAATATAAAGGATAAAAGTAAAAGCAGACAATCTTGTATTCAGAAGAAACTAAAGTGGCTGCTTTGTTGAAAACCCATACATACTTTTTTCATTCATGCATATGCATTTTAATATGATTTTGGTATTTAGATCCCTGCTTTTTTTCTTCACACAGCTTTTAATCATAAGCACTATTCTAGTAGATTGAAAATATTTTTAAATATATACAATTATTTATTCAATTATTTCTCAGTTAATTTGCTGGTGGAGAGATCTCTCTCTTTCATTTGTAAATAATTATAAATAAAACTAGGATGAGTAAAAATACTTTATGCATCTCTGATTATTTCCTCAAAGAAAAACTAATGAGGCATAGGATATGGATGTTTTAGGATTCTTAAAATAATGAGACAAATTAGTTGCCATAAAGTCTATCCTAATATATGCCCCTAAGCATTTATAAAAGTACCATTTCCTTAGTCCCTGCCAGCATAAAAAATTGTATATATATATATATATATTTTTTTTTTTTTGACAGTCTTGTTCTGTCGCCCAGGCTGGAGTGCAATGGTGCGATCTCTGCTCACTGCAACCTCTGCCTCCTAGCTTCAAGCCATTCTGCTACCTCAGCCTCCTGAGTAGCTGGGATTACAGGCATGCACCACCACACTTGGCTAATTTTTTGTGTTTTTAGTAGACATGGGGTTTCACCATGTTGGTCAGGCTGATCTTGAACTCCTGACCTCATGATTTCCCCACCTCCGCCACGAGCCACCGTGCCTGGCCAAAAATTACACTTTTTGTAAAGCTTAGCAATTTGTTTGACAACAGTGGCAGTCTTGTATTAAGTTGCCTTAATTTTTTGACTAATAGTAAACATAAACATTTCCTCATGTATTTAAAAGTCACTTGCATTTCTTATTTTCTGTTTCAGTATACCCATTTCATTTTTCTTTTTAGATTATTAGTAATTTTCTGTTGATTTTTAAATGCTTTTACATATTTAGGCCATTAACCTTTGAATATAAAATATTTCCAAGATTAGCTTTGAATTCAAGACATTTGACATCAATAAAAAGAGATACTTTATGTGAAAGCTGCTTTTAAGCATAAAATGCTATAGAATTGTTTGGTTTATTGATTTATTCTTTTTATTTTTCACATTTTAAATTTTTACAATTTCAGTTTCTCTTTTGATATTACTGAACAACTTGACCTGACTCTGAACTGGCAATCACCTGAGTACTTGAGTCTGCATACACAAGTGTATGCACAATTCCACATACAGATAATTTTTAGAGATCCTTGGCATCCGTATTATAGGGTAGTGATTACAAGCACAAAATAAGAGCCAGATTCCCTGGGTGCCAATCCTAATCTGTGTTCTATTAGTTGTGTGAACTTGAGCAAGTTATTTGACTTCCTTATGCTTTTTACCTTTTTTGCAAAATTGCAGAATTTGTAAACAAGGAAGTAACAGACCTCATATTATTGCTCTGAGGATTACACAAGATAACAAGGCAAGTAGTTAAACTAGATAACCATTTTATTCCTGAGAACCTGGCGAGGCATGTAGTAAGCCAGTCTAAGCGCTAGCTCCTTATATGGCATTTTACATATTCACTCCACTGGAGAAAAGCTTTTTGATCTAGTTTGTTTTTTAGGCATTTGGAGTGAAATATTTCACTGTTTCTAATAACAGCAGTTAACATTTTTCTAGAGCACTTTGCAAAACTTATTGATATTCATTATTCATTCAACAATTATTTATTGAATACCTGAGCTACCAAGCAATATTCTAAGCACGTCAGCTGTGAACAAGACTGATAAGGTCCCCCAGATAGGGAGTCTTCATTTCAGAGAGAAAAGACAAAAAGAAAAAAAAATACAAATAAACAAGCTTAATTTCAGAGAGGGAAAAATGATATGAAACAAATAAGTCAGGAGAATGTGCTGGAAGATGATTACTGGGCTTATTCTATCAGGTGGCCCAGCAGGCCAGGGTGAAGAAGAACGAATGTGTTGAAAAGTCTGACAACAATCCTATGACATGGGCATTACTTTTATTCCCATTTTATCAACAGAAAGATTAAATTACTGAAACCAGATTGTTGTTGCCCTAATAAAATATATATGCTTTTCTCTGATTGCAAATTTAACACTTGTTTATGATAGAAAACAAAACTAAGGACAAAAAAAAAGTCATCTGTGATCGTATGCCTAACACTTTGTGTGTATACTCTCTATCTTCTTTTTCTGTATGTATCTACATAATATGTTTAACAAATGGAATTGCCCTAAGAATAACATCTGTAACTTGTTTTTTCCATTTAGCAACATTTTTCCATGCCATTGAAGAGTCTTATAAACATTAGCTTTAATAGCTGTAAAGTCTCACATTATATGGAAGAATCATTATATAATGGTTTCTTTAGTCTCTTAAAATAGATATTTATGTCATTTCAATTTTTATTCTTATAAACGATGCTGTGATAAATCACCTGATAATAATAATAGCTAATGTTTATTCAGTTTATGTGGAATGCATTGTGGTAGGCAATTTACAACTTTCAACTAATTTAACGTGTACCCAAATCCTATGAAATAGATACAATGAAAATCTTCCCTTTAGAAACGAAGTAAACTCAGACAAAAAGAAGTTAAACAATATGGTCAAGGTCACACATTCAGTAAACTACAGAGCTAAAACTTGAACTTAAGACATTTCTGTTCCAGAGCATACACATAACCATTGCACTCTATTTCAGACCTTGGCAGTATTTCTACAGATTGACAGGTAAGTCATAATCCCCACCAGCATTACTTCCTTAGAATAAATTTTTAGAAGTAAAATTGCTCAGAACCTGACTCCAGGTTTTCTGCTTCTACACAAGAACCAGAGCTTCTTTTATCCAAGCCTAATGTCCACTTCAAGGTGCCCTAACAGAAGATCTGTAATTTTTCTGTTTCAGATTGCACACCAGACTGCAGCCTGCAATGAGAAACAGAGAACAAGCAATAGTCTAAGTAAAAGGGACTTCAATCCTGCCAGTCCCTCCTTCCTTTATTTCTCTCCAGAGCTTTTGCCCAGGAAAGCTTAGCAAAAACAAAGAAGAGGCTCCTGAAGTCCAAGTTTCACCATCAACCCCTTTTCATTCATAAAGTCCATGATCCTCAATGCATATTCTCTACATAGATTCCCACAGTCTAAACACAGACAGCAGTGAAAAGGCAGAAGAGAGGCATGAGTGGCTTGAGCTCAGTAGCTGGAAGCTTCCCGTGATGCCCAGGTGCTGCTCTTAGGCCGGCTGTGCCTCCTTCCCCTCCTGTGTGGCCTGATGAGGGCACTGAACAGATTAGGTGACAGATAATTTGACTACACTCAGGGAACTGAAAGAGCCCTATGAATGTGTACTGTTAATTGAGATACACAAAGTAGACCCTCCTGAGTGCTTTGGACATGCACTAACCTGAAATCATGACTCACTAGACACCATTTTACCTCATTTTTCAAAAAGTATTTTTTTCTTGAGAGGGTGTTCAGACAGAAAGATGAAACAATTTATCTCTGTTACTTTTCCCAAGTTTCAAAGATAACCTAGAATCATAGGTTTCTATTTTACCAAAGGAGACTCTTGAGTATAGTAAACTTTTTGTTATCTTATCTGGTCAAATGACAGAGGCTTTAGTGGGGAGTGATCACTTGAGTTATTCCATCTATCCTGTATAGAAGATTAGCACTCTTTAAAGAAATACAATATAGAAAAATAAATCTAAAAATAGATGAAAGAAAAGGTAATCATTCCTTTTTCATTCAAAAGCCATGTTTGAATGTTAAAGAGCTCCAAGGTCATCATTACAACCTCGAATTATGATTGCACAAGAAATTTCCAGCTGACAACTCAGGTTCCACCAATCTGTTTGGAAAATATCTGGTTGGAAACCAGGGATGCATTTGTAAAAACAGTGCTTAGGGCACAGGGCAGTTCAAACAAATATTTTTAACCCATAATGTAGCTGAAGAAACATACTAATAATACTAGATACCCTCATCATTGTTTTTTATATTGTTTTAACGCTTCTATCTAGAAAGTGTATTTCAAATTGATAAACTGAAACACCAAGAACATGTCTTCCATATTCATGGCAGTTTAGGAACCTACACTTAACGTCCTTTATGGTAGAGCCTGGCTGGTGGAAGAGAGGCAATCTCGTAGAGACTCTAGTAATAGAGGTAAGCATTTATAGGAAGAGCATGAGATAGAAACTCTTAGGTCAAAAGAAAAAAAGGGCAGGAGCAGAGGTTACATTGAATGAGTTGCAGCTGCCACTGTAAGCGTCATGATAGCAGGTGGTTTCACATGTTTCACTCACTATTGTATTCCCAGAACTCAGAATGGTGCCTGGGGTATTGTAGATGTTTGATATGTAGTTATGAATGAATGAATGAATGCAGTAGTGATAAGAGGTGATGTGACACCAAGACAGAAGAAACTAGGTGCAATAAATAATCTGTTAATCAGTCAGTCTGCTCCACATTAGAGGAGAAATACCAGTTAGTAAAGAGTTCTTAAAACAAAGGGGCACAAGAAAACTTTGGGAGGCATTGTGTATGTTGAATACCCTGATTGTAATGATGGTTTTAAAGGTGTATGTATATGTCCAAACTCATCAACTTGTATACATTGAATGTGCACCATTTTTGTATATCAACTAGACCCTAATAAACTGTATAAATAAATAGTATCACATTTCCATCAGAAAAAGAGTTCCAATTGGCAGAATATCAAATAACAGAGAGATGCTGTAACAATACAGGCACACAGGAAATTTAATCACGATGGTCTAATCTTCACGTGAACCAAGGAAATAAGGCAAGTTCACAATTTTCTAAAGATGAAGAAATAAGCTCAGATATCAGGGACAGCAAAATCTATGTAGCTCAATGTTTCTCCACTAAAAAGATGAGAACCAGCAATTATAAGCCAGACTTAGTGGTGCCATTCTGGCTTGATAAAGATAGAGGTCATTATCATGTCCCCCTATGTAGAGGAAGGTAAAATAATATTACTATTATCAAGTAGTCATACATGTGAAAGTTAAGATACTCTTGACAAAAAAGCAACAGAAACTACTACCTCTGGAAGCATCAAAGCTAGAGTATTCTACTGAAGGGCAGAAAGCCAATTACACCTGATTAACCATGAAAGTCTGGCCAAAGTGTCATGTGTCATACATCTCAATGTGGTCTTTTACAATCAATTTAAGACACAATTCACCTCTTTTCTTTAGAACTCCACAGAGCATCTGACTTAATGAGCCTAAACCTATATTACAAATACTAACAACCTTTATAATAGGTTATCACCAAGACTTGGACTGTTTCTAAAATCCAAGTACTGAAGGAAATGTGTATCATCCCCTAAGTTTTCCTAAAATGGCACGATAGCCATTTGGTCAGGGAATAAACCCATTAGCTCAGTCTATCCTCTTATTTAAGCTGTAGAGGAGGGCACTGGGTTTTGGCTCAGAAGGTATCTGAGTAAGTGTCAGACATGGATGGGGCATAACTTTTCCTCAGACTGCAAAGTGGGAATCAAGGAGTATGAAATACTCCTTGTATTTCCTATTTCTTTATCCTTGGGATAAAGAAACCATGACCATCACCCAGGGAAAACATTATCAGTCTGTGGAGACTCAGAGAAGAGGTGGTATAAATGCATGAAGAGATGAGGGACTCAAAGAAACTTAAAGATTTTGAATGAAAGGATGAGAGGCCAGGCCTAGAGCAATTTCCTGCACCGAAAGGGAAGCTGCTGTTTTCAGAGAATGCTTATAACTTGAACTTGGACAAAAAGAGACACATTAAAGTTGCCAAAGTCATCCCAAGTCAAAAAAGTAGTCATAATTTCCTTCATAGGAATGGTAAGTAGAGGAGAGAAACCCTAAAGAAATTACATAAAATCTTTGATTTTACCTCAGTCACACTGGTGCCACTAAGTTAGCCACTCACTAACTGATTCAATTTGGTGTTTCTGAGGTGCAATCCATTATTTAAATTATAATCTCTATAATCTAATTCAACACTTAGCTTCATAAATAGTCTAGTCTCCAAGGGTCTTCTAATTAACAAAGAGAAGCTTCATCAACATCATCATCGTCATCATCATCATCTTCTAAAGGGAAAATATTAACAAGTCATATTATTTCTTTGAAGAGTATCATTCTGGAAAACTATAATCCAGAATATGAAAATGTACTAATTTGATTTGTCATAGAAATGTTCTTTCTTTTAAGATCCGAGATAAATCAGCAAATGCTTCCAAACCCGACATTTAATCCATGAATTCAAATCATTTTCAAGATTTATGATCCATTAGAAAGACAGTTTCAATTTCCCTTGCCCTTGTGAGAGTCTAATGTATGGCTGGCACAAAATGCATTTACACTGCACACATTCCATGACAACAGTATCATTTATTGATAATGCTTTTCAAGTCTTAAAAAATGACGTTGCAAGTTATGTTCATTTTTATTTGTTTATCTGTAAGTAGTAGACGAATGATTCACTCTGGCGAAGCTTCCTAAAATATACAGATTAACAGATATCCATATAACAAAGATCGCCTACTAAAGTTTACAAGAAATCTCCTGCAATTATAATAATGATATTATAAGTGGATGGGATTTCTAAGGACAGACTAGATGTCCATATATAGCTATAAAATCAGATACAGAAAACGATACACACTCAGATATAGGTAAAATAAAAAGTTATAGGTAATTTATTGAGGGGAAGATGGCAGATTGAAGGCAGGACTACCTTGCAGCTCCTACTCAGACAGGCAGAGCAGAATGTGGAGACTCACATAGTGAACTTTTGCTCTGAGAACTACCACAGCAACATACCATAAAAGCTAAGAGAATCCACAGACTCTTTGAAGAAAGTGGATCCCTGCTGCAGGCTCCCTGAGATGCCAAAAAAACTGAGTCAGCTTACTTTCTCAGAAGGGAGGCTGATGGTCTGGGGCAAGTTATCAGCCCTGGTCACCAGCTGCCTGTAAATAGACTGAGTGCTGTTGCGGGGACACAGTGGGAGTGAGATCGGCCTTTAGGACTACGGGCTGCAAGGGATCAGGGTGAGGACTGTGACTGCCAGCTTTCACCTACTTCCCTGGTGACTTGGCAGCGGCAGCCATAATCTACCTGGGAACATAACTCCACTGGACTGGGAACAACACCCCAATTCCCCACAGCAGCTGCAGCAAGCCCTGCCCAAGGAGAGTCTGACCTCAGACACACCTATCCCTGCCCCCACACGGTGGTCTTTCTCTACCCACCCTGGTTGCTGAAGACAAAAGACATAATCTCTTGGAAGTTCTATGGCCCTACCCACTGCCTAAGAAACCTGAATACATAACCAGGCAACCCTAGGGCAAGTTTGCTTCATCCCTATAATACCATAGCTGATGCACTCTTGAAAGCCCCACCTCCTGGCTGTAGGCCAACCAAAACAAAACCAGTGCACTAAACAAAAATATGACCCAGGTCCCTCAGAGAGTCCACTTCACTCGCCTTCTGCCTTCACTGGAGCAGGTGCTGGTATCTATGGCTGAAAGACCTGAAAATGGATCACATCGCAGGACTCTTTGCAGACACTCCCCAGTACCAGCCCAGGGCCCAGTAGCTCTGCTGGGTGGTTAGACTCAGAAGAGCAAAAACAATTGCAGCAGTTCAGCTCTCAGAAAGCCCCATCCCTAGGGGAAGGGGGAGAACACCATATCAAGGGAACACTGTGTGGGACAAAAGAATCTGAATAGCAGCCCTTGAGTCCCAGATCTTCCCTCTGATATAGTCTACCCAAATGAGAAGGAACAAAGGAAAGCAATTCTGGTAATATGATAAAACAAGATTATTTAACACTGTGAAAGATCACACCACCTCACCAACAATGGATCCAAACCAAGATGAAATCTCTGAACTGACAGAAAAAGAATTCAGAAAGTCAAATATTAAGCTAATCAAGGAGGCACCAGAGAAAGGTGAACTCCAACTTAGAGAAATCAAAAACATGATACAGGACATGAAAGAAAAATTCTTCAGTGAAATAGAGAGCATAAATAAAAAACTATCACAACTTCTTGAAATCAAGGACATACTTAGAAAAATGCAAAATGCACTGGAAAGTCTCAGCGCTATAACTGGACAAGCAGAAGAAAAAACTTCAGAGCTTGAAGTTGAGGCTTTTGAATTAATCAAATCCATCAAAGACAAAGATAAAAGAAATTACAAAATGAACAAAGCCTCTAAGAAGTTTGGGACTAGGTTAAGTGTCCAAACCTAAGAATAATTGGTGTTCTTGAGGAAGAAGAGAAATCCAAAAGTCTAGAAACCATATTTGAGGGAATAATCAAGGAAAACTTCTCTGGCCCTGCTAGAGATCTAGATAACCAAATACAAGAAGCTCAAAGAACACCTGGGAAATTCACTGCAGAAAGAACATCACCTAGGCATATAGTCATCAAGTTATCTAAAGTAAAGACAAATGAAAGATTCTTAAGAGCTATGAGCAAAAGCACCGGGTAACCTATAAAGGAAAATCTATCAGAGTAACAGCAGATTTCTCAGCAGAAATCCCACAAGCTAGAATGGTTTGGGGTCCTATTTTTAGCCCATTTAAACAAAACAATTATCAGCAAAAATTTTGTATCTAGCAAAACTAAGCTTCATAAATGAAGATAAGATACAGTCTTTTTGAGACAAACAAATGCTGAGAGAATTCACCACTATCAAGTTGGCATTACAAGAATGGCTAAAAGAATCTGTAAATTTTGAAACCAATCCTCAAAATACACCAAAATAGAACTTCCTCAAAGGATAAATCTCACAGGACCTATATAACAATAACACAATTAAAAAATAGTATTCAAGCAACAAATAGCATGATGAATACAATAGTTCCTCATATATCAATACTAATGTTGAATGTAAATGGCCTAAATGCTCCACTTAAATGATACAGAATGGCAGAATAGGTAAGAATTCATCAACCAAGTTTCTACTGTATTCAGGAGACCCACCTAACACATAAGGACTCACATAAACTTAAGGTGAAGGGGTAGAAAAAGATATTCCATGCAAATGGACACCAAAAGTGAGCAGGAGTAACTATTCTTGTATCAGACAAAACAAACTTTAAAGCAACAACACTTTAAAAAAGACAAAGAAGGACACTATATAATAATAAAAGGACTAGTCCAACAGTAAAATATCACAATTCTAAATATATATGCATCAACGGTGGAGCTCCCTAGTTTATAAAACAATTACTACTGGACCTAAGAAATGAGATAGATGGCAACAGAATAATAGTGGGAGAATTTAATACTCCACTGACAGCACTAGACAGGTCATCAAGGTAGAAAGTCAACAAAGAAACAATGGACTTTTTTAAACTATACCCTACAACAAATTGACTTAACAGATATTTACAGAACATTTTACTCAGCGACTGCAGATTATACATTCTATTCATCAGCACATGGGGCATTCTCCAAGACAGACCATATGATGGGGCACAAAACAAGTCTCAGTAAATTTAAGAAAAATCAAAATTATGTCAAGTACTCTTTCAGACCACAGTAGAATAAACTTGGAAATTAACTCCAAAAGGAATCCTCAAAACCATGCAAATACATGGAAATTAAATAACCTGCTCCTGAATATTCATTGAGAAAACAATGAAATCAAGATGGAAATTTAAAAATCCTTTGAATTGAATGATAAAAATGACACAACCTATAAAAACCTCTGGGATACAGCAAAAGCAATGCTAAGAGGAAAGTTCATAGTATTAAATGTCTACATCAAAAAGTCTGAAAGAGCACAAAATACTAGCTAACCGAATCCAACAGCATACCAAAAGGATAATCCACCCTGCTCAAGTGGGTTTCACACCAGGGATGCAGGGACGATTTAACATCCACAAGTTAATAAATGTGATACACCACATAAATGGAATTAAAAACAAAAATCACAAGATCATCTCAATAGATGCAGAAAAAGCATTTAACAAATTCCAGCATCCTTGTATGGCAAAAACCCTTAGCAAAATTGGCATAGAACGGACATATCTTAAGGTAATAAAAACCATCTAAGACAAACCCACAGCCAACATTATACTGAACGGGAAAAAGTTGAAAACATTACCCCTGAGAAATGAATGAAGACAAGGATGCCCATTTTCACCACTTCTTTTCAACATAGTACTGGAAGTCCTAGTCAGAGCAATCAGGCAAGAGAAAGAAATAAACAGCATTTAAATTGGTAAAGAGGAAGTCAAACTGTCGCTGCTTGTTTATGATATGATTGTATACCTAGAAAACCTTAAAGACTCATCTAATAAGCTCCTAAAGCTGGTAGATGAATTCAGCAAAGTTTCAGGATACAAAATTAATGTAGATAAATCAGTAGCTCTACTATACACCAACAGCAAACAAGCTGAGGGTCAAATTAAGAACTCAACCCCTTTTACAATAGCAAAAAATAAAATACTTAGGAATATACCTAGCAAAGGAGATCAAAAATCTCTACAGGGAAAACTACCAATCATTGCTAAATGAAATCACAGATGACACAAACAAATGGAAACACAATCCATGCTGAGGGATGGGTAGAATGAATATTGTGAAAATGACTATACTGCCAAATGCAATCTACAAATTCAATGCAATTCCCATCAAAATACCACCATCATTCTTCACAGAACTAGAAAAAAAAATCATAAAATTCATATGGAACCAAAAAAGAGCCCACATAGTCAAAGCAAGACTAAGCAAAAAGAAAAAAAAGGAGACATCCCATTGCTCAACTTCAAACTATAATACCAGGCTACAGTTACCAAAACAGCATGGTACTGGTATAAAAATAGGCACATTGACCAATGGAACAGAATAAAGGGGAAAACAAGAAATAAAGCCAACTACTTACAGCCAACTGATCTTTGACAAAACAAACAGAAACATAAAGTGGGAAAATGATACCCTATTCAACAAATGGTGCTGAGATAATTGGCAAGCCACACAAAGAAGAAGGAATCTTGATCTTCATCTCTCACCTTATACAACAAAAATCAACTAAAGATGGATCAAAAACTTAAGTCTGAGACCTGAAACCATAAAAATTCTAGAAGATAACATTGGAAAAACCCTTTTAGACATTGGCTTAGGCAAAGACTTCATTATCAAGAAATCAAAAGCAAATGAAACAAACAAAGATAAATAGATGGGACTTAATTAAACTAAAAAGCTTCTGCACAGCAAAAGAAATAATGGCATTTGCAGCGAACTGGATAAAATTGGAGACTACTATTCTAAATGAAGTAACTCAGAAATGGAAAACCAAGCATCATATAGTCTCACTTATATGTGGGAGCTAAGCTATAAGGATGCAAAAGTATAAGAATGATACACCGGACTTTGGGAACTCAGGGAAAGGGTGGGAGTGGGGTGAGGAATAAAAGGCTACACACTGGGTAAAGTGTACACTGCTTGCATGATGGGTGCACCAAAATCATAGAAGTCACCACTAAAGAACTTATTCCTGTAGCCAAATACCATCTGTTCCCCAAAAACCTACTGAAATTAAAAAAAATTTAAAAGTCATGCCACATAAACTCATAAAATGGTGTGATCAACCCTATGCCATTTTTCTTTTTTCCCCTCTTTTCTTTACTCTTTGTTTTAAACAAAATAATTTCACCCATCAAAAATATCAGCAAAAGATATCAGACTCTCAATACGAAGTTCTCAAAGCACATTAATCTAAACTTAAAATTCAGATTCAACATCAATGAATGTAATATCTATTAAAGGTGCTCCTTTTTTCCAGTAATCCAGGTTTTCAACCAAAAAACTGATAAATTCCACATACACTATACTAGAAAAATTACATAGTATTAGACTGTCTATGTTTTTCATTATACATATGATAAAATGAAATTCCAAAGAGGAAAGTTATTTCCTCAAGGTCATAACATAGTTGTAAGATTTGTGACTGCCCCAACCTGAGTATTAATCAGCAAAAGCAAAAGTAGATGTTCTTCAGCTTTATGAGCTAATATCAGATCATTAACTTGTCTGTCACCACCCAAACATGTCATTCAACAACTAATATAAGTTACTTATTGCAGAAGTGATATACCGCCATTCTCCTATACACTATTGGTCACACAGTCCAATGCTGATACAATGGGAAGGGGGCACAAAAGGGTGTGACTTTTAGACAGAGACCATTAGATACAATGGGAAGGGGTTCAAAAGGGTGTGAACACCAGGCAGAAGCCATTAGAGGCCATCTTGGAAACTGGCTACCAAAATAAACATCTCAAAACCCAGGGGGATTTCTCATATGTGGAAAGACTTTTAGCAAATCTTACTTTCTTGATCCACAGATCACTCAGAACCCATCTTGAAAAATATTTTCAACACTCTCCTAGATTAAACCTGATTGCCTCATAATTGATATAATAAGAACAGCATCCATTCTGGATGCTTCATTCATATATTTATTTACTAAATGGCATACTACTGTATACCAGGAAGTCTCCTGGGGACTGAGGATACAATAGTGAAGAACATGTCATTTCTGCTGTAAAACCATTTGAGACTAGAGATATAGAAAAGAAAACTGGATGGGGAGGAGAGAGAGGGAATAGAATAAGAAGAAAAGAATAAAGAAGGTCAAAGAAACAATGGGGGAGAGTAAGAAAGAGGTAAGGCAGGGAAGGAAAATGAAGTGGAGATAGAAATCAATATTGATGGGAAATAAATTCAATCATGAAAATATTTGCTGCATTAAAATTAAAATACTGAAGTTTGAAAAGAAAGTAGGAAGATTTTTGCTTAACATGTGCCTCCATATGCTCAATATACAGTTCATTAACTAAATTTAGAAACTGTGTCTAAACGTATGCCTTTCTAATATGCAAAAAACTCACACCTCAATTCAGAGGTTCTCAAGTCTTTCAGTAAAGACACTGACAAAAGCACCAGACGCTCTTTTCCAAAAGACAATTAAAAAATGTGTGCATACACATATACACAGACACAAATTTCACAGTCCATAGGTCTAAAGTTAGGAACTCCCAATCTTAAAAATATAAAGTAACATTTTAAACTGTTGTCCATGTTAGCTGTCTTTGTGAATATTCATGATATACTGTAGTGCAAGATTTGCTGGATCTTTATGAAATGAAATGTTTCACCAAGATAAGGCAGAATATTAGGGGATTTTGCTCTTTAGAGTATTTTTCCAGCCTGAGGAGTCTCAGTCTGAATGGAAGAACTTAGCGTCATAAAGACAGGAGTAAAAAGCCTCACGTCAGGTCCGGGCGCAGTGGCTCAGGCCTGTATTTGGGAGGCCGAGGCCAGTGGATCACCCAAGGTTAGGAGTTCAAGACCAGCCTGACCAACATGGACAAACCCTGTCTCTACTAAAAATACAAAATTAGCTGGGCATGGTGGTGCATGCCTGTAATCCCAGCTACTCAGGAGGCTGAGGCAGGAGAATTCCTTGAACCCGGAGGCGGAGGTTGCAGTGAGCTGAGACTGCGCTGAGCCGAGATTGTGCCATTGCACTCCAGCCTGGGCGACAAGAGCGAAACTCTATCAAAAAAAAGAGAGAAAGAAAGAAAAAGCCTCTTGTCCAAAAACAAGCTCAGGTCTAAGTTAACCAATCTAGATGTAAGAGCCATGTAGTCCCATTTCTTCATTTTACAGATGGGAAAAGTGAAGACCCAGTGACTGATGAGGATATGGTGACCTAAAATCCAACACTGAGCAAACACTCAGGGCTTAAATAACCTTGGTCCATATTGCAGGAGACTTACCCACAAGTGTCAAGATCAGACTTGGTAAACTAATGTTAACCCCTCCACTCCAGAAGGGGAGTACTAAGTGAACTCAGATTAGCTACAGATGTCTCAGTCAAGCAGGCTGAGGAGTGGATCTTGGATCAAGCAAAGGAGAGGGTATAAAATCAGGCAGACAGTTATTGGGACATCACTTAGTAGACATTTCTGTGAATCTTAACAGTCTGAATTTCCTCTCTTTCAAAAGGCACTACAACAAATTTACTATGCAGTGCAGTGATTTTATACTTTGAGACAAATGGAAGCTTGAGTTTGAAAGCCAAATTCTCCCTTGGAAATATAATTGAAATTCTCCGATATGCCTATAATCCTGGTATGCTGCCATTTAAGTCTGGTACTTATGCCTAGAAAACTTAGCAAATACTATCAAAAGCAGGTGAGCAAATTGCTCCTATTACTATCTCTAACACTAATTAGTTAGAACTAACTTGAGGAGGCACCGTGTCAGAGCTTTGCCAGACAGCAATGCCTAGTTACATAAAATCAACCCTGAAAACATGCACTGCTGTTGGAACGGTTGTAGACTGATGTTGAAGAAAGCTGTGGTGTAATATCAGGTTACTTTCCGTAAGCTTTCCATGAAATCTTCTAAGTATAAACCAGCTGTAGAATGCTTAGTGCTCCACCAGGATTTTGAGGGGCTAGGGAGGGAGCAATTACCTTATCCCCACTCCTCCTCAACTCTTCATGGTTAAAAAAAAAAAGAAGAAAGAAAGAAAGAAAAAGAAAGAGACAGGGAGACTCTAAGAGTTTAAAACTCATTCACCAGCTTTTATGCCCTATCACAAGTTTAAAAAAAAAAACAGGTATAGGTATAACTTCTCAACATAATGCCAAATTGGCTGGTGTTCTCCCTTTCCATTGAATTCTTCCTACTAGTTTGATCTCTGCCTGCATTTTGTTTTCTGAAATTCCCAGTGACCTTTTGCAAAGGCAAATGGGTCATAGTGCATGTCAGGCAGGATTGCACTGTGCTGACCTGTTGAGAGCCAATGAACCTAGCACTACATTTTTCTACTTTGCTTTGTTCTTAGAGCTGAAACAAATGCCGTAAAATACTTGATTTAAGAATATATATTTGGTAAACCATCAGGTTCAAAATATGCAAAATAAAAAATTTCTATAGTTTATGTTAGTTCAAGTAAATTTCCAAAATGTCACTAGATACAGTAGAAAACTGATGAAATGGATAAGAAAGCAATAAATTTGATTCACAGAAATCTAAAGCGGATGTAGCTTGCTTATTTTTGTTGCCATATGGTTTTCTATTTATGAATCTACTACAATTGATTTATCCAGTTCCTTCCCATTTGGAGCAACTGTGAAAAATATTATTACAAATATTCTTGCGCAAGAATCTTGATTTACGTATACCCCAGTGTTTCTATATTATATAGAGAAGAGAGGAATTTCTGGTATATTACCCAGCATTATGCCAGGGGGATTTTCCAAAACGGTTGTACTGAATTTTGCACCTATCAGTAGTATATAAAAATTCTTACTGCTCTTGATACCTAATGTAGATGACAAGTTAATGGGTGCAGCAAACCCCCATGACATGTGTATACCTATGTAACAAGCCTGTGCGTTCTGCACATGTATCCCAGAACTTAAAGCATAATAATAACAATAATCAAATGAGCTTATTTTGAAGTCCTTACATCTTCCTTAGAGAAACGGGTAAGTACATGGCCACAGGCTTCGCAAGTCCTGCTACTGCTGTGCTTGTGTCTGCACACAGACGCTCCCACACAGAGAAAAGACAGTAAACAGGACAGTCTTCCTATGAAATTACACAATTTACCCACACACACACACAAAAAAATTCTTACTGCTTTTCATCCTCACACATAGTGTTGCTCCACTTTTTTTAATCTGGTAGATGTATTACATAGTGGTTTTCACTGGCATGTTCCTGATTACAAATGAGGTGGTATATTTTTAAACATCATTTTTAACCAATGAATTTCCTTCTTTTTGAAATGTCCATGTAAGTATTTTTCCAATTTTCCTATTGAGCTATGTATCTTTTTCCTATCGATTTATATCTACTAAAACCACATGAATGAATTTCATAGCTATAATACTGGGCAAAACCATCAAAATACAAAATAATATAATCGTATGTTTTCATTTGTATATAGTTCAAAAACAGGCATAAAATGGACTATTTTGTTTACTAAGGCACAAAAGGTTGTGATATTTTTTAAAGCAAGGAAATAATTCCTACAAAATTCAGGAGAGGTTCCTTCTGACTCTAAATAGGTGGTATTTAGAGGAAATAGACTTGGTTTCCTGAGTTGTCGTGGTTCTAATATTTGGTCATGAAATCTGCCAGTGCCCCGGCTCTTGAAAAGTGAAAATAAATCAAATAAAAAATTCTACTTAGGCTGGACGTGGTGGCTCACACCTGTAATCCCAGCACTTTGGGAGGCTGAGGTAGGCAGATCACAAGGTCAAGAGACCAAGACCATCATGGCCAAAATGGTGAAACCTCACCTCTACTAAAAATAAAAAAATTAGTTGGGTGTGTTGGCGCGCACCTGTAGTCCCAGCTACTTGGGAGGCTGAGGCAAAAGAATCACTTGAACCAAGGAGGTGGAGGTTACAGTGAGCTGAGATCATGCCACTGCACTCCAGACTAATGACAGAGCGAGACTCTGTCTCAAAAAAAAAAAAAAAATTAGCTGGTGTGGTGGCACACGCCAGTAATCCCAGCTACTTGGGAGGCTGAGGAAGGAGAATCGCTGGAACCCAAGAGGCAGAGGTTGCAGTGAGCCAGGATTGCACCACTGCACTCCAGCCTGGGTGACAGAATGACACTCTGTCTGCAAAAAATAAAAAATAAAAAAAGAATTTTCATATGATTATATGTGTAGATAAGTATCAAAAAGAATGGGAAACGGCAAATAAGAAGCAGTTACCCTTTATTTTTACAATGACACATACTATTTTTCTAGTTTAAAATACATACTCAATTATATAATTTACACACTTACTTGAGAAGGTTTATACATATCACTGAATGTACACTTTTCTCTCCCCATGGCCCAGTAGGATGGGAGGAAAATGTGCGGCAGATTTGGAGTATGCTGATTTGAGCTTTAAGTATATAATTTAGTGCAACTTTAAATTGGAATATAGGGTAATCTCTAGAGCAATCACTAAGAAAAGTATTTTTAAAACATATACAAAGAAATACATGCACACTACAGATAAGGAAAAATGTAACACTAAAAATTATTTCAGTAACCCACAGAAAGGTAAGAAAAGAGAAAGACAGAAACAAAAACAAGACAAACAAAACAATAAAGTGGCAGCCTTAAATCCTGACATCAAAAATTACATTAAATATGAAGGGCTTAAAGACACCAATTAAAATATAAATGCTTTATATTAAAAAAATCAGAATATAGTTCAAAATGACTCAGCTATCTGCTGTCTACAAGAAATTCATTTCAAATATACTGATATAAGTAGGTAAAAAGTAAATAGAAGAAAATATACATACCACGAAAACAATCACAAAAAAGCTGTATAGCTATACAAATAGCAGATAAAGTAGACTTCAGAGAAAAGAAAGAAAATTACTAAATACAGAAAAGAACACGACATTATGATAAAAGACTTAATATACCCAAAAAAGACATGAAATCTTTTTTTATTATTGTTATTATACTTTAAGTTTTAGGGTACATGTGCACAATGTGCAGGTTAACGTATCAAATTTAAAAACTTCAACAATCAAGATAAAAAGGATAAGAAGACAATTTATAACTTTTGAGAAGCTAATACATACTAATAACACATAATAAGTGTTAGACCCTGTTTCAAACACTTTACATCTATTATCTCTTTTAATCTTCACTAAAAGAAAAGCAAATACATTATTATCTCCATTCTGCATACAACATAATTAAGGGCTCTAAAGAGTTTAAGCATCTTGCCCAAGGTTACACAGTTAGCAATCCTTAGGCCAAATTCTTTTTACTCTTCATTCTGCCTCCATCAAGGTTTGTCTTCAAACACTTCAAAAATAAACAGTGTGACCATCATATCTAACACTGTTATCCAACATTTACTCTTCTTGGTCATAAAGACAGAGTATTTTTAGTGGTGAACAAACACTGGATTCTAAATAAGTCATAGGAATAAAGTGGCTCTAGAAAACATCAGTAAATGCAAAAGAGCCTGGAGCAGGAAGCAGTTAATTATGGGAAAGCTGGAAGTAACATCATGGCCACAGTGACCTCAACAGTGTGAAGCCTGCCATATAAGTTTGGGAAAGCAGGGCCCCTGTACAACTCTCTCATAAATTAGCATAGAGACTAAATTAGACTATCATATAAAAGGCACCACCTGGAATCATAGTACACAGCATGCCCTGCCATTTATGGTATTTCTGACAGTAATTATACTGTCTGAAAGTAATAAAGTCTGCTAAGAATCTCTTGGCATTCAGAGCACCCACCCACCTGGATCAGCAGTCTGAACTCCACTTCGCAGAGACTATAGTGAAGTGAGGACCTCCTTGCTCCATGCCCAGGCATCTCTCCAGCATTTGGAGCACCTGCTCACGTGGATTAGCAGTCTGAATTTCCCCACCCTTCCTGTGCAGAGACTGTGGTGCAGCAGGACCCTCTATGCTCCACGCCCAGGAAGATCTCCAGACATCTGGAACACCCATTCTTCTGGAACAGGAGTTTAGGCTGCCCCACCCTCATGCAGAGACTTGAAGCCAGAGATTTCACCAGATCCATGCCTATGCACACTTCTAAAAACTTGGTGGCCACTCACTGGATCTCCTTTTTGGTGTTGGTGCTTGTGCCTACCATCAGGGAACCTGTAGGCAGGCCTGCCTAATCTGGCCCTGTCTATCTTCATCCTCTCCTGCAGGGTTTACCAGGGAGCTCAGACCACTGTTCACTTCACGGATCAGCCCATTGCCTAAGGCTGGCTCTCAGCAGAGAGTCTCCCAGTAAACAAAGATCCAGTATATACTCATCCACATTGGCCATAGCCAGTTCTTATCTGTAAGCGCCATCTACTGGCCTATAGATCAAACTGCACAGTCCAATATAAAACCTGCTGACGGAAGTGCATAGGACTGTAGAAGCAAAGCCAAAAGACTCTACCCAACATTCTCTACAGTCACACCCCATAGGCACATAGGAAAAGGGAAAGAAAAAAAAAAATTATAAGGAAAGAAAGACACATGAAAATAATTACATAAATTGGAAGTGCGAGTGTCTCGAGATGAGAAGGGCAAGAGTTCTGTCATCATGAAAAACCTGAATATTGTGTGTGACATCACCAAAGAATCACATCAGCTCTGCAGCAGTGGTCCCTGAAGAAAATGAAAACTGAAAAATCACCGAAAATGTGAAGCATGGACTGCAAGAAAGCTTAATGAGATCCAAGACAGTTAAAAATCAACACAGAGAAACTTCTCAACAATTCAGGAAAAGAAGGAAGAGATATGCATCTTAAAAAGAAATGCATCAGAGCTTCTGGAATTGAAAAAAACTCAGAGCTTGAACCGGTTCTTCAAACTAGCACATTCAGTCAAAATTTTTTTGAAAATTTTAAAACAATGAAACCTAAGACTTACTGGCATACCTGTGAGAGAAGGGGAGAAAGTAAACAAACTGGAAAACATATTTAAGGCAATAATTCAAGAAAATTTATTTTATCTTGCTATACAGATAAACATCCAAACGCAAGAAATTAAGAGAATACCTGTGATATACGATGCAAAACAAACATCAAAAAGGCATATAGATACCAGACTGTCCAAGGTCAAAGCTAAAGAAAAAATCTTAAAGGCAGCTAGAGAAAATGGTCAGATCGCGTACAAAGTGAACCCCATCAGACTAACAATGGTCTTTTCAGCCAGAAGAGACTAGAGGCCTATTTTCAGCATCCCTAAAGAAAAGAAATTCTAACCAAGAATTTAATTTCTCCCCAAAATAAGCTTCATAAGAGAAGGAGAAATAAAATCTTTTTCAGACAAGCGAATGCTATGGGGATTCATTACCACTAAGCCAGCCTCATAAGAGATTCTGAAGGGAGTTCTAAACATAGAAATGAAAGAAAGATACTTGCTACCACAAAAACAAATTTACGTACATAGTCCTATTATGGAAACAGAAAATAAAAAAGATCAGGGGTCACCATTCTTGTATCAGCCAAAACAGACTTTAAACCAAGAGTAAAAAAAGATAAAGAAATGTAATATATAATGATAAAGGATTCAATACAACAAGAAGACTTAACAGTTCTAAATATATATGCACCAAACTTTGGATGACCCAGATTCATAAAATAAGTACTTTTAGACCTTCAAAAGTATTTACACAGCCACATAATAATAGTGTGGCATTTCAACATTCCATTGACAGAATTGGACAGATCATTGCAGCAGAAAACTGACAAGGAAACTCTGGACCTAAATTAAACACTTGCACAACTGGACCTAATAGACATCTAAAAAGTAGCAAACACATCTACATCAAGAAGTTAGAAAGACCTCAATTTAACAATCTAATAGTAGATGTAGAGCAATTTGAAAAACAAGAACAAAGTAACGCCAAAGCTAGCAGAAGAAAACAAATAACTATAATTGGAGCAAGACTGAACAAAAATGAAAGGCAAAAATTCATACAAAGGATCAAATAAAAGAAAAGTGGGTTCTCTGAAAGAATAAATAAGATCAATTAACCATTAGCTAGATTAACATAGAAAAAATGAGAGAAAACCCAAACATGCAGAATCAGAAATAACGACTGATCTCACAGAAATATAAAGGATCCTCAGAAACTATTATGAACACCTCTATCCACATAAATTACAAAATTGGGAGGAAATGGACAAATTCCTGGAAACACACAACCTGCAAAGCCCGAATTGAAAAGAACGTGAAACCCCGAACATATCAACACTGACTTCAGAAATTAAATCAGTAATAAAAAACCTACCAAAAATAATAAAGCCCTTGACCAGATGGATTCAAAGTATACAGACATACAAAGAAGCACGGGTAAGAATATTGCTTGAACTATCCTAAAAAATTGTGAAGGAGGGACTCCACCCTAACTAATTCTGTGAAGCCAGAATCACCCTGATAGCAAAATCTGGCAAAGACACAATACAAAAAGAAAACTATAGACCAATATTCATGATGAATATAGATACAAAAATCCTCAAAAAAATACTAGCAAATAGAATCCAGCAGCATGTCAAAAAGTTAATTCACCACAATGAAGTAGGCCTTATTTCTTGCATACGAAGTTGGTTCAACATAAGCAAATCAATAAATGTGATTCACAATATATACAAAACTAAAAACAAAAACCATACTATCATCCCAATAGATACATGTTTTCAATAAAAGCTAACATATTTTCATGGTAACTCTCAACAAACTAAGCAGTGAAGGAACATAACTCAAAATAATAACAGCCATCTATGACAAAACCTTAGTCAACATCATACTGAGTAGGAAAAGCTGGAAGATTTCCCCCTTCAGAACTGGCAGAAGACAAGGATGTCCTCTCTCACCATTCTCATTCAACATAGCACTGTAAGTGATAGCAAGAGCAATCACGCACAAGAAAAAAAGCATCCAAATAGGAAAAGAAAAAGTCAAACTACCTTTCTTCATTGATGATATAATCCTATACCTAGAAAATCCTAAAGACTGCCAAAAGGCTTCTGGAACTGATAAACAACTTCAATAAAGTTCCAGGATACAAAATCAATGTACAAAAATCAGTAGCATTTCTATACACCAAGAACATTCAAGCTGAGAGCCAAATTAAGAGTGCAATTATATTTATACTAGCCACCAAAAAATAATAAAATATCTACAAATACACCTAACTAAATAGGTGAAAGATCTCTACAATGGGAATTTAAAAACATTGCTGAAAGAAATCAGAGATGATATAAACAAATGGAAAAACCTTCCACACTTACGAAATGGCAGAATCAATACTGCTAAAATGGCCATACTGCCCAAAGCAATCTACAAACTTAACAATAACCCTATTAAACAACATCCATTTTCAAATAATTAGAAATAACTATTCTAAAATTCATACAGAACCAAAAAAAGCGGCCAAATAGCCAGTGCAATCCTACACAAAAAGAACAAACCCAGATTCATCACATTACCTGAATGTAAACTATAGTGTACTATAAGGCTACAGTAACCAAAGCAACACAATACTGGTACAAAAACAGACATATAGACCAAAAGAAGAGAATAGAGAAACCAGAAATAAAGCCACACACATACGGCCATCTGATATTCAACAAAGCTATCAAAATAAACAATGAAAAAAGGTTTCCCTGTCCAATAAATGGTATTGAGATAACTGCCTAGCCATATGCAAAAGAATGAAACTGGATCCCTACCTTTCACCATACACAAAAATTAATTAAGATTGATTAAAGATTTAAATGAAAGACCTCAAACTGTAAAAATCCTAGGAGAAAACTTAGAAAATACCATTCTGGACATTGGACTTAGCAAAGAATTTATGATTAAGTCCTCAAAAGCAGTTGTAATGAAAATAAAAATTGACAAGTGGGATCTAATTAAACCAAAGAGCTTATGTACAGCCAAAGAAGCTATCAACAGAGAAAACAGACAACCTACAGAATGGGATAAAATATTTGCAAACATTGCATCTGACAAAGGTCTAATTTCCAGAATCCATAAGGAACTTAAACAATTCAACAAGCAAAAGATTAATAACCCTAATAAAAATGGGCAAAGGGCATGAACAGACATTTCTCAAAAGAAGACATGCAGATGACTGACACACATATGAATATCACTAATCATCAAAGAAATGGGAATCAAAACCACAATGAGTTGCACTAGTCAGAATGGCTGTTACTGAAAAGTCACAAAATCCTCAACATAAGGCTAGCAAACAGAATCCAGTGGCATATCAAAAAGCTAGTCTACCATGACCAAGTGGGCTTTATTCTTAGGATGCAAGGTTGGTTCAACATAAGCAAATCAATAAATGTGATTCATCACATATACAAAACTAAAAACAAAAAAACACACGATCATCTCAATAGATGCAGAAAGAGCTTTAAGTAAAATTCAACATGCCTTCATGTTAAAAACCTTCAACAAAATAGGCAATGAAGGAACATAGCCCAAAACAATAACAGCAATCAATGACAAACCCACAGCCAACATCATATTTAATGGATAAAAGCTGGAAGCATTCTTTTGAGAACTGAAAAAAGACAAGGATGCTCACTCTCACCACTCCTATTCAGAATAGTACAGAGTGTCCTAGCCCAAAGAATCAGGCAAGATAAAGAAATAAAAGGCATCCAAATAAGAAGAGAGAAAGTCAAATTATCTCTTTTAGCAGACAACATGATACTATACCTAGAAAACCCTGTATTATCTGCCATAATGAAGACTCCAAAATCAAATGCAAGAAAAACAAAAAGTGACAAGTGGAAACTAATTAAACTAAATCTTCTGCACAGCAAAGGAAACTATACAAGAAACTATGAAGACACATTAACACGTATGTTCATCAAAGCACTGTTCAAAATAGCAAATATATGGAATCAACCTAGATATCCATTAACAGTGAACTAGATAAAGAAAATGTGATTAAGGGGACAAGATGGTGGATAGGAGATAAAGCTAATGTGCAGCTCCCACTTGGATAGACAGAATAGTGTGTGGAAACTCACACTGTGATCTTTTGCTCCAAGAACAACTGCAGGAAGGCACCGAACAAACTAAAAGAATTCACAGATCCTTTGAAAGAAGCAGCATCCCACTGCAAATGCCACAAGACAAGCAAAAAACTGTGAGTTCCCAAAGTGTGAGAGAGGAAAAACCTGCTTCCAAACACACATACCCACTGGTGAATCTGAAAACGCAGATCATGGGGAAGGATTTAGCCTGATTACAGCTGAAAAAGATTTAAAGAGTTGCGCAACATACAAAATATAAAAGTAGAAGCAGCAGTGGGAAGTTCCTTGCAGGTACTCCCAGTCTCCAGCTCAAGTCCAGGGAAGCCATCCTTGACTACATCTCACAGGGTCCCTAGGGGAAGACAGCCAGAGGAATAGGGGAGAGGTCTCAGGGTGAAGGAAGCTTCCAACTGAAATTGGTAGTGGTTTTGACTGGGCATGATTTTCCTGAGCAGAGTCTGGGAGATGAGCAGGAGCTACCGCAAATACAAGTCCAGCAGCTGGTGCCAACGAAGTGGGCAGGCAGGGAGGGGTGAGGTCCAAAAGCCAAGCTTGCTTGCACAGTGGGGAAGCTCACAGCCTGGGGCAAGTTCTGAGCAGGGCACTGCAGGAGCAAGACTGGACTCATCAACCACGTGGGAGCTGGGTGAGGCCTTTCGCTATTGGCTATCCTCTATTTCCCTGGTGAACTATATTGACAAAGCAGAGACAGCCAAGATCCCCTCTGGACCATAACCCCATTGGCCCCAAAACCACCCTCTGGCCCCCACATTAGCCATGGCAAGCCCCACCTAAGGAGAGCCTGAGCCCAGACCCACCTAAACTTGCCCCCACCTGATGGTACTTCTTTATATGCTCTCATAGTCAAACTCAAAAGATAAAAACTATTGGGAGCTCTGTGACCCCGCCCATTGCCTTAGAAACCAAAATACTTACACTGACTAATTTAGGGCAAGCTTTGGTCCCCCTACTAATACCACACAGCTGGTGCTGTCTTGAAAGTTCCACCTCCTGGCTGAAGACCAAACAACTCACATCATTACAGCAACTCATGACAGAATAACTCTGATACCAGGATGGAGAAGACAATACCTAATTCCAACGCCTGCAACATCCTGGCTAACAGGGGTCCTGAATGTGTCTGCACGACAGCTTCACTGCTAGCATAACCAGCACTTCAGAAAGCCAGCACACTAAAAATATCTACAACCAAGGACTCTAAGAGAATCTATTTCACTCCCCTGCAGCCTCCACCAGAGCAGGTACTGGTATCCATGGCTGGGGCACCTGAAGTTGGACCACATCACAGGACTTTGCAGACATTCCCCAGCACCAGCCTGGAGCCTGTTAGCCCCACTAGGTGGCTAGATCCAGAAGAGCAATAACAATCACTACAGTCTAGCTCTCAGGAAGCCTCATTCCTAGGGGAAGGGAAAGAGCACCACATGAAGGGATCACTCCACGAGACAGGAGAATCTGAACAGTAGGCCTTGTATTTCAGACCTTTCCACTGAAATATGCTACCCTACTGAGAAGAAACCAGAAAAGTAACTATCATAATATGACCAAACAGCATTCTATAACACTCCTCAAAAGGATCACACCAGCTCCCCAGCAATGGATCCAAACCAAGAAGAAATCTCTGAATTGCATGATGAAGAATTTAAGGTGCTGATTATTAAGCTACTCAAAAAGATACCAGAGAAAGGTGAAAACCAACTTAAAATTTGAAAAAAAAAGGATATGGATAAAAAATTCTCCAGAGAAACATATATCATAAGGAAAAAATAATCACAGCTTCTCGAAATGAAGGACAAATTTAGAGAAATACAAAATGTAGTGGCAAGTTACACCAATAGACTAAAACAAGTAGAAGCAAAAACTTCAAAGCTTGAAGACAAGGCATTCAAATTAATCCAAAGACAAAGAAAAAAGAATTTTTAAAAATGAACAAAGTCCCCAAGAATTTGTGATTATGTTAAATGGCCAAACTTAAGAAAAACTGGTGTTCCTGAGGAAGAGGAAATCAAAAAGTTTGGAAAACTTATTTCAGGGAATAATTGAGGAAAAATTCCATGGCCTTGCTAGAAATCTAGACATCCAAATACAAGAAGCTCAAAGAACACCTAAGAAATTCATCACAAAAAGATAATCACCTAAGTATGGAGTCATCAGGTTATCTATAGTCAAGACGAAAGAAAGAATCTCAAGAGCTGTGAGACAAAAGCATTAGATAACCTGTAAAGGCAACCCAATCAGATTAACATCAGATTTCTCACAACAAACCTTACAAGCCAGAAGAGATGGGTATTCCATCTTTAGCCTAATGAAACAAAATAATTGTCAGCCAATAATTTTGTATTCAGCAAAATAAAGCTTCATAAATAAAGGACAAAGTCTTTTACAGACAAACAAATACTGAGAGAATTTACCACTACTAACCCAGCACTACAAGAAATGTTAAAAGGAGTTCTAAATCTTGAAACAAAATCTCATAAAACAAACAGAATAGTTTTAAAGCATAAATGTTACAGAGCTTATACAACACTAACACAATAAAAAAACAAGGTATTAACACAACAACTAGCATGATGAATACAACAGTACCTCACATCTCAATATAACATTGAATGTAAATGCCCTAAATGCTCCACTTAAAAGATACAGAATGTCAGAATAGATAAAAATTCACCAACCAACTATCTGCTGTCTCCAAGTGACTCACCTAACACATAAGGACTCAAATAAACTTAAGGTAAAGGAATGCAAAAAGATATTCCAGACAAATGGAAACCAAAAGTGACCAGGAGTAGTTATTATTATAACAGACAAAACAGACTTTAAAGCAACAACATCTTAAAAAGACAAAGAGGAACATTACACAATAATAAAAGGATTAGTCCAATGGGAAAATATCACAATAATAAATATATATATGCACTTAATACTGGAGCTCACAAATTTATAAAACAATTACTACTAGACCTAAGAAATGAGATACATGGCAACACAATGATAGTGGGGGACTTCAATACTCCACTGACAGCCATAGACAGGTCATAAAGACAGAAAGCCAACAAAGAAATAAAGGACTTAAAACTATACCCTAGAAGAAATGGACTTAACAGATAATTTACAGAACATTCTACCCAACAACTGAAGAATATACATTCTTTTCATCAGCACATGGAACATTCTCCAAGATAGACGATATGATAGACCATAAAATGAGTCTCAATAAATTTTAGAAAATCAAAATTATGTCAAGTATCCCCTTAACCCCAAAAGGAACCCTGAAAACTATATAAATACATAGAAATTAAATAATCTGATCTTGAATGATCTTTGGGTCAACAATCAAATGAACATAAAGGTTAAAAATTTATTTGAGCTGAATGATAATAGTTACCCAACTTATGAAAACCTCTGGAATACAGCAAAAGCACTGTTAAGAGGAAAGTTCATAGGATTAAATTTCTACATTCAAAAGTCTGAAAGAGCACAAATAGACAAACTAAGGTCACACACACGTCAAGGAATTAGAGAAACAAGAACAAACCAAACTGAAACCCAGCAGAAGAAAAGAAATAACAAAGATCAGAGCAGAGATCAAAGAAATTGAAACAAAAAAAAGGCAAGTAAAACAAAAAGCTTGCTCTTTGAAAAGATAAACAAAATTGATAGACTATTAGTGAGATTAACCAGGAAAAGAAGAGAGAAGATCCAAATAAGCTCTATTAGAAATGAAACAGAAGATACTACAACTGATAACACAAAAATACAAAAGATCATTCAAGGTTACCATGAACACCTTTACATGCACAAATGAGAAAATCTAGAGGTGATGGACAAACTACTGGAAATATACAACCCTCCTAGATTAAATCAGGAAGAAATAGAAGCTCTGAAGAGACCAACAAGTAGCAAGATTGAAATGGTAATTTTAAAACTGCCAACAACAACAACAAAAAGTCCAGGACCAGGGAGATTCATAGCTGAATTCTATCAGACATTCACAGAATTGGTACCAATCTTACTGAAATAATTCCAAAACATAGAGAAAGAGGAAATTGTCCCTAAATTTAAAATGGCTGAAATGAAGCCAGTATTACCCTAATACCGAAACCAGGAAAGGACATAACAAACAGAAAACTACAGACCAATATTCCTGATGAACATAAATGCAAAAGTCCTTAACAAAATGCTGGCTAACAAAATCCAACAGCATATCAAAAAGATAATCCACCACAATCAAGTAAGTTTTTTTTTTTTTTAACCAGGGATGCAGGGATGGTTTACCACACACAAGTCAATAAATGTGATACATCACATAAACAGAATTAAAAACAAAAATCATATGACTATCTAAATAGATGCAGAAAAAGCATTGGACAATATCCAGCATCGCTTTATGATTAAAACCCTCAGCAAAACTGACATAGAAGGGACATACCTCAAGGTAATAGAAGCCATCTATGACAAACCCACAGCCAGCATAACACCAAATGGGGAAAACTTGAAAGTATTCTCCCTGAGAACAGGAATAAGACAAGGATCCCCAGTTTTACAACTTCCATTCAACATAGGACTGGAATTCCTAGCCAGGGCAATCAGACAAGAGAAAGAAATAAAGGGCATCCAAATCACTGAAAAGGATGTCAAACTGTCACTGTTCCCAGATGATATGATAGTATACCTAGAAAACCCTAAAGACTCATCTAAAAAGCTCCTAGATATGATAAATGAATTCAGTGAAGTTTCAAGATACAAAATCAATGTATACAAATCAGTAGCACTGCTATACATCACTAACAACCAAGCTGAGAAACAAATCAAGAATTCAATCCCTTTTACAACAGCTGCAAAAAACATAAAATACTTAGGAATATACCTAGCCAATGAGGTGAAAAATCTCTACAAGGAAAACTACAAAACACTGCTGAAAGAAAGCACCAGTGACACAAATAAATGGAAACACATCTCATGCTCATGGATGGGTAGAATCAATATTGTGAAAATAATCATATTGCCAAAAGCAATCTACAGATTCAACACAATTCCCATAAAATTACCATAACTCTTCACAGAACTAGAAAAAACAACCCTAAAATTCATATGGAACCAAAAAGGTGCCCACATCACCAAAGCAAGACTAAGCAAAAAGAAAATAAATGGAGACATCTCATTACCTGGATTCAAACTATACTACAAGGCTATCACTACCAAAACAACATGGTATTGGTATAAAAATAGGCATGTACACCAATGGAATAGAACAGAGAACCCAGAAATAAGGCCAAATACTTACAGCCAACTGATATTTAACAAAGCAAACAGAAATATAAAGTGGGGATAGGACACACTTTTCAACAAATGGTGCTGGGATAATTGGCAAGCCACATGTATATTTTTATACAAAAGTCAACTCAAGATGAATCAAGGACTTAAATCTAAGACCTGAAACCATAATAATTCTACAAGATAACATCATAAAAGCTCTTCTTGACAATGGCTTAGGCAAAGAGTTTATGACCAAGAACCCAAAAGCAAATACAACAAAAACAAAGATAAATAGATGGGATGTAATTAAACTAAAAAGCTTCTGCACAGCAAAAGAAATAAATCAGCAAATTAAACAGACACCCCAGAGAGTGAGAGAAAATCTTCGCAAACTATGCATCCAACAAAATACTAATATGCAGAATCTATAAGGGATTCAAACAAATCAGCAAGAAAAAACAAATAATCCCATCAAATAGTGGGCAAAGAACATGAATAGAAAATTCTCAAAGGAAGATATACAAATGGCCAAAAAACATGAAAAAATGTTCATCACTAATGACCAGGGAAATCAAATTAAAGCCACAATGAGATACAACCACCTTACTCCTCCAAGAATAGCCATAATTTAAAAATTTTAAAAAAAATAGGTGTTGGCATGGATGTGGTGAAAAGGAAACACTTTTGCAGTGCTGCTGGGTATATAAATTTGTACAACCACTGTGGAAAGTAGTGTGGAGGTTCTTTAAAGAACTAAAAGTAGAACCATCATTTGGTCCGGCACTCCCACTACTGGGTATCTACTCAGAAGAAAAGAAGTAATTACATGAAAAAGATACTTTCACACGTGTTTATGGCAGCACAATTCACAACTGCAAAAATATGGAGCCAGCCTAAATGCCCATCAACCAACAAGCATATAAAGATGTGGTGAAGATACAGAATGGACTACTACTCAGCCATAAAAGGAATAAAATAATGGCATTTTACAGCAACCTGGATGGAGTTGGAGACCATTATTCTAAGTGAAGTAACTCTCAGGATTGGAAAACCAAATATTATATGTTCTCAAGTATAAGTGAGAGCTAAGCTATGAAGATGCAAAGGCATAAGAATGATATAATTGACTCTGGGGACTTTGGGGGAAGTTTGAGAGAGGGTGAGGGACAAAAGACTACACATTTGGGTACAGTGTACACTGTTCAGGTGATGAGTGCACCAAAATCTCAGAAATTACTACTAAAGAACTTATTTATGTAACCAAAAACCACCTGTTCCCAAAAAAATTTGAAATAAAAATAAGAAAAAAAAAGAAAAATGTGGTAAATATACACCATGGAATACTATGCAGTCATTAAAAAGAATGAAATCATGTCCTTTGCAGCAACATGGATAGAGCTAGAGGCCATTACCCTAAGAGAATTCATACAGGAAAAGAAATTCAAGTACTACATATTATCACTTGTAAGTGGGAGCTAAACACTGAGTAGCAACTGATACTATGCAGCACAAAGCCAAAATGCAAAACTCGGCTTTGATTGGCAGTTTTTGAAAGATACGCAACAAATATGGGATCTAACCTGGATGGCTGCAGCTGTGCTTAGATGTCTTTTTGAAAACTTAACAGTTACAGTGAGACAATGACTTTTTTAAGGATTGTTACTATGTATTATTCCTTATGACACGTACGTTGTCTGTCATTAATCCTTGAATCTTGCTGTATTGTCATGTAAACTGGTACAGGTACTGATGAAAATCTCTAACGAATAATCGTAACTCTCTTGGTGCCATGTTTTCCTACAGCTTGAATGTTTTTTTAGAAGGAAAAGATATCAAATGCCTGTTGCTTCTACCTTTTAAACTGCTATTTTTTAAAAGAAGCATCAGTATGTGTTTTACATTGATTTTTCTGATAGAGGGAAATGACAGTCAGTAGTTTCAGTTCTGATGGTATAAGAAAAACAAATAAAACATGTTTACAAAAGTTGTAAAAATAATAATGATGTAATTATGTCTTTTGCAGCAACACGGAAGCAGCTGGAGGCCATTATTCTAAGTGAATTAATGCAGAAACAGAAAACCAAATACTGCCTGTTCTCACTTATAAGTGGGAGCTAAACCTTGGGTACACACAGACATGAAGGTGGGAGCAATAGACACTAGAGAATACTAGAGGAGAGAGAAAAGGAGTGGGAGGAGGGCTGAAAAACTACCTGTGGGAAACTATGCTTATTACTTGAGTGACACAATCATCTGTACCCCAAACCTCAGCATCATGGGTAACATTTTTTACCCATGTAACAAACCTGCACACATACCCACTGAATCTAAAATATATAAGTTGAAATTTACACAAAAAAAATGAAAAAAATGAAATCTACTAGATTGGAAAATTGCTATTAGCATCTCTCTAGACCCTGGACTATAGGGCAGAGATAATTGTCCAATTCAGTGAGTCTAAATTCTGGTGAACTATGGTAGCAGTGCCCAAACAGTTGTATATAATGAACCAGGAAAGGTCCCACAAAAGTTTTAATGACTATACAGAAGATTGTAAAACTTTATTTTGAAAAGCAATTATTTTCTTTCCAGATTATCATTAATCATCACCATAGTTTCCAAAAAGAAATTTATAAACACATTTTTCTTATCTCACCAAAATGTGAATAATATGGTTACAAATCAACTTTGGTTTATAAATGGGTATTTGGAAACCTCTGAACTAGAAAGTCAGGATTGAAAGATGAAAGAGGAACATGTAAGACAGATCATTTTCATTTTTATCCTTTCCAGAGCCTTATCCTTCTTTCCCAAAGCCAAAGAATGCCCCTTAGACCTTTAAGGTAATTTTTAATAAGACTCTTTCACACACAGGACCCCTAAATCATATGAAAAGATTCACTTTGATGGCAGCTATCGGTACCAAACCTGCAGCAAGTCTCTTCAAGAGTATCATCACTGACAAGGTTACATGGAAATGTGAACCGTAACAGGTCAAGATTATCCTGAAGAGTCCAGGATCAGGATTGGCAGCTAAGACGGCATTTTTCTAAAAAGCTCATGAGGGTGGCGCAAGGTGGTTGGGTTGAAGCCTACACCTTTTGTTCCTGCTGCTAGAACACCACATTTTTAACAACTATCTGAACACAGAAAAGCACTATCACAAGAACCAAAAATTAGGTGAACAATCCTACTCCGTTTTAAATTCATATCCCTGAAAGAGACACTGGGGAGGACAGTAGAGACAGTCTTTAATCACTGATGCCACCCCTCCCACAGCCCCCAGCATCCACCATACAACACAGAAATAGAACCTGTGTACTTTGGGAAGGGAGAGCACAGAAACTGGGGTATTTTACATTAAACCCAGTGCTTCCCTGTCACAGCAGAGAAAAAAGTCATGCCGGTTTCAACCAGCACCTGCATGTGGAGAGAGGATTTGGACCAGCCATACCGAGAGGGAAAGTACCCCATCCCAGTAGTCAGAACTTGAGTTTCTCAGCAGCCTTATTACTGGGGGCTGAAGAGCTCTGCAATCCTAGGTAAGCTTAAAAGGCAGTCTAGGACACAAAGACTGTAATTCCTAGGCAACTCCTAAGCGGTGCTTAGAGCCCATGGACTAGGGTGGCATGTAATCTAGGGAGACACCAGCTGGGACAGCTAAGGGAGTGCTTGTACCATCTCTCCCCCAACCCCAGGCAGTGCAGCTCATAGCAATAAAAGTGACTCCTTTTTCCTACTTAAGGAGAGTAGAATGAAAAGTAAAGAAGAATTTTTCTTGAATGTTGGATACCAGCTCAGCCACAATAGGATAGAATACCAGACAGAATTATGAGGCCCTCATTCCAGGCCTGAGCTTCCAAAAGACATTTCTAGACAAATTCTGGGCAAAATAGGAACTCACTGCCTTGAAGGGAAGAGCCCAGTCCTGGCAGGATTCACCACCTGCTGACTAAAGAGCTTTAGGCCCTGAATAAAAAACAGCAATTTCCAGGGAGTATGCAATGAGCCTTGGGCACTGACACATGATGACTTCTGGTATGACCCACCACATTTCCACCTGTGGAGACTATGGTGAAAGACAGCTTCTATTTGGAAAAAAAAAAAAAAAAAAAAGCCAATGAAAAAGTAAAGGGACTTTGTATTGCAATGTAGGTAACAGCTTGGCCAGTGGAGTAGAACAACAAGCAGTCTCTTGGAGTACCTGAGTCCAGGCCTGGGCTACTGTACAACATTTCTGGATCTGCCCTGGGCAAAAGGGGAACCCACTGTCCTAAAGGGTGAATCTTAGACATGGCAGCATTCACCACAAGCTGAATGAAGTGCCCTGAGCTTTAAGTGAACATTTGTGGTGGCCTGGCAGAACCTCCCATGGGCCAGTAGTGGTGGCGGCCACAGGGAGAGTCTCCTGTAAAAATAGGGTGGGGGAAAAGAGTTGGGGGGAAGCAAGAAGAACTCTATATTGTGGTTTGAGTGCCAGTTTAGCTTCAGCAGAAAAAAATGTCAGGTAAATTGCTAAGGTCTTTGACTGATGCTGGCTCCCAAACAGCATCTCTGGACATGCCCAAGGCCAGGGAATCTTTCCATCTTGAAGAGAAAAGCCTTGGAGAAGACCCAGCTGTCCCGACTTCAGGTCTGACCCAGCATAGTCCCAGTGGTGATGGCCACAGGGGTGTTTTCATCACCATCCCCCATCCAGTTCCAGGTGACTCGGCACAGAGAGAGAGGCTCAGTTTGTTTGGGAGAAAGTAAGGGAAAAGAACAAGAGTCTTTGCTTGGTAATCCAGAGAATTCTTCCCGATTTTATTCAAGACCAACAAAGCAGTACTTCTACAAATCTGCAAAAAAATACAGTATTGTTGGGTTTGGGGTCCAAGTCCCTTTGACTACGTGGAAAGCCTTCCCAAGAAAGATGGGCACAAAATAAATAAATTAATTAAATTAAATTAAATTAAAAACAGATTACAAAGACTACAATAAATACCTAACTCTTCAATGCCCAGGCACCAAACATCAAGACAATCCATAAAAACATGACCTCAGCAAATTAAATAAAGCACCAAGGACCAATCCTGGAGAAACAGAGATATGTGACCTTTCAGACAGATAATTCAAAATAGGTGTATTCAGGGAAATCAAAGAAACTTAAGATAACACAGAGAAGGAATTCAGATTTCTATTAGGTAGATTTAACAAAGAGACTGAAATAATTTAAAAGAATCAAGCAAAAATTCTAGAGTTGAAAAATGCAATTGACATCCTGAAGAATGCATCAGAGTATCTTAATAGCAGATTGATCAAGCAGAAGAAAAAATTAGTGAGCTTGAAGACAGGCTACTTGAAAATACATAGAGAAGACAAAAAAAAAAAAAAAGAATAAAAAAGAATCTCAAAAGTGCCAGGATTTATCACCTGCTAACTAAAGAGCTTTGGGCTCTGAATAAAAAGCAGCAATACCCAGGGAGTATGCCACTGGCCTTGGGCACTAAGACATGCTGGCTCGGTTAATGTAAGAGTTATTGGCTTTAAAGAGGAGAAAGAGAGATGCAGGTAGAAAATTTATTCAAAGGGATAATATCAAAGAACTTCCCAAACCTAGAGAAAGATATCAGTGTTCAACTACAAGAAGGTTATAGACACGCAGATTTAACCCAAAGGAAACCTGAGGTCATTTCAGAATCAGACTCCCAAAGGTCAAGTATAAAGAAAGGATCCTAAAAGTGGGAAGGGAAAACAAACAAATAACATACAATGGAGCTCTATTTGGCAGTAGACTTTTTAGTGGAAAATTTATAGGAAAAATTGAGAGGCATGACATATTTAAAATACTAAAGAAAAAACATTTTTATCCTAGAATAGTATACCTGGTGAAAATATCGTTTAATCATGAAGGAGAAATAAAGACCGTCTCAGGCAAACAAAAGCTGAGAGATTTCATCACTAGACTTGTCCTACAAGAAATGCTAAAGGAGCTCTTTAATCTGAAAGAAAAGGGTGTTAATGAGCAAGAAGAAATCATCTGAAGGTACAAAAGTCCCTATAATATTAAGCCCACAGAAAAACCTAGTACAACACTGTAATTGTGGTGTGTAAACTAATCTTCAGCAGAAAGAATAAATGATTAACCCATCAAAAGTAATAGAGTAACTTTTCAAGACATAGTACAATAAGATATAAATAGAAAAACCAAAAGTTAAAAAGTAGGAGGATGAAGCTGACATGTACAGTTGCTATTATTTTTATTTTTGCTTTTCTGTTTATTCAAATAGTGTTGCTTTAAGCTTAAAATAATGGGTTATAAGATAGCATTTGCAAGACTCATGATAACCTCATATCAACAAGGATACAATGGATACACAGAAATTAAAAAGCAATAAATTAAATAATACCATTAGAGAAAATCACCTTCACTAAAAGGAAGACAGGAAAGAAGAAAAGGAAGACCACAAAACAACCAGAAAACAAATAAGAAAATGACACAAGTATGTCATTACTTACCTATAATAACATTAAATGTAAGTGGACTAAACTCTCCAATCAAAAGACATGGAGTAGCTAAGTGGATTTTAAAAAAACAAGATCAAATGATCTGTTGCTTAAAAGGATAATACTTCACCTACAAAGACATACATTAACTGAAAATAAATGGATGGAAAAAGTTATTCCATTCAAATGGAAACCAAAGAAGCACAGAATTAGTTACGCTCGTGTCAGACAAAATAGATTTCAAGACAAAAACTGTAACATGAGACAAAGAAGGTCACTATATAATGATAAAGGAGTCAATTCAGCCAGAGGATTTAACAATTGTAAATATACATGCAAAAACACTGGAGCACTAAGATATATAAAGCAAATATTATTAGTGCTAAAGAGATACACGCCAAAACAATAATAGCCAGAGACTTAAATATCTTCCTTTCTGTTCTTCCAGACAGAAAATAAACAAAGAAACATCAGACTTTGTCTGCACTATAGACAAAATGGGCCTAACAGATATTGACAGAATGTTTTATCCAATGGTTGCAGAATACACATTCTTCTCCTCAGCACATGGCTTGTTCTTAAGGTTATACCATATGTTAAGGCACAATAACAAGTCTTAAAACATTCAATAATTGAAATAATATAAAGCGTCTTCTCTGACCACAATGGAATAAAACTAGAAATCACTAACAAGAGGAACTTTGGAAAATATATGGAAATTATATAAAAACACATGGAAAAAATTAAACACATGGAAAAAATTATACACAAACGCATGGAAATTAAACAAAATACTCCTGAATAACCACTGGGTAAATTTTTAAAAATTGAGAACAAAATTGAAAAATTTCATGAAACAAATGATAATGGAAATACAACATATCAAAACCTGTGGGATACAGTGAAAGCAGTACTGAGGGAAATTTATAGTTACAAATCCCTACACCAAAACAGAAGAAAAACTTCAAAAAACAAGTTAATGATGCATCTTCAAGGACTAGAAAAGCAAGAGCAAACTGAACCCAAATTTAGTAGGAAAAAATAATAAACATCAGTGCAAATCAATGAATTTGAAAAGAAGAAAATGATACAAAAGATCAATGATCAGAAAGTTGGGCTCTTGAAATGATAATCAAAATTGACCAGCATTCAGTCAATCAAATAAAGAAAAAGAGAGAGAAGACCCAAATAAATAAAATCAGAAATGTTAATGAGACATTACAGAAATTCAAAGGACCATTAGTGGTAACTATGAGCAACTGCACGTCAACAAATTGGAAAATCTACAATAAAAGGATAAATTCCTAGACACATACAACATAACAAAATTAAATCATAAAGAAATCCAAAACCCGAACAGACCAGTAGATGAATATTCTGTGGTAGGTGATTGGGCTAAGCAAGCCTGTCACTTCAAGATCTTATTTAATGAAGCACCAAGAATTCTATGAAGAATTAATCAGAACTTCATACATATCACATCAAGTTAAAACACTGCAGCACAACAAAGGAAACAGTCAACAAAGTGAAGAGATAACCCACAGAATGGAAGAAAATTAACAACCAGAAAGAGCTCAAACAACTCTGCAGAGTGTTTTTTTGTTTTTGTTTATCAACATACAGGTGCTCAGAAGATGTTACTTGAGTAAAATGCAACTTAATTTAAGTGAAATGCAATTTAATGTAAATAAAGAAATACCCAGGGGACCTGAAACCTTGCAAGTATAGAGACAGAAACCAGCATCCAAAAAGAGAGAGATAATTAAATATGTGAGTTTGAATTTCGACCTTGGGTTAAAAGCTGTGCACTCTCTGAATGTGGACTGTGTTTGGCCTTCAAAAGTTTATTGTAGTCATAAAGGGGAAAAAATCTTGGCAGTGACTCTCTTCTGCCTGAGTGAGTACAAGTCATCAACATTGCATTATCTAAGAAGCCTATCCTTCCCCTTTGACTGGTTTTGATGGCAAGCAACTGTTGCTTCCAACACTGTTGGTTACATTTGTACATTACTTCAGGAAAAGATAAATCAGTCCAGGAGATTTTATTGCAGCACTATTCACAATAGCAAAGAGTTGGAATCAACCCAAATGTCCAACAACAACAGACTGGATTAAGAAAATGTGGCACATATACACCATGGAATAGTATGCAGCCATAAAAAATGATGAGTTCATATTCTTTGTAAGGACATGGATGAAACTGGAAAACATCATTCTCAGTAAACTATCAGAAGGACAAAAAACCAAACACCGCATGTTCTCACTCATAGGTAGGAATTGAACAATGAGAACTCAAGGACACAGGAAGGGGAACATCACACTCTGAGGACTGTTGTGGGGTGGGGGAGGGGGAGGGACAGCATTGGGAGATATACCTAACGCTAAATGACGAGTTAATGGGTGCAGCAAAACATGGCACATGGATACATATGTAACAAACCTGCACATTGTGTACATGTACCCTAAAACCTAAAGTATAATAACAAAAAAATTAAAAAATAAATAAATAAAAATAAAAGCACAGACTCTGAAGTCTGTGTTTTGATTCTGAACTATGCCACTTATTTAATATGAGAACTTGAGGGAAACCATTAACTTCACAAAATCTCCATTCCCAACCTGTGAGATGATAAGTATAGCATCTACCTCATAAGTTTTTGAAGGCAAGTGAGACAGTCTATGTTAAAGATGCTTTCTATGTTGAAAGTCTTATGCAAATGTTAGTTATTGTTACCCTTTGGATAACCCAATTGATTAGGGATGTGGAAGAATATTTCTGAGCTCTGAAGTGTGATAGCAACACCTTTCTGTGAGACTTCAAAGAAGACAAGAGGGATTTGAAGTTGAACAAAGATAAATACCACGCTAAGAAGTTTAAAAAATATCATTTCTGATGGAAAGGAAAACAAATTGACTGGATATGTTAATCTTCATTAGTAGTATCTACTAATTAATATATATTTTAATTAAACAGGGTAGTTTTCATGGCAAAGAGCAAGCTATTCTTTTAATTCACTTTGCTTAATTCCTATTGCCATATGAAGACCAACTTATTGTAAGTATCAAACATCTCTGTCAGACACTGGGAAAACAGGTAATGGATATAAGGATAATTCTTTCCACTTGATCGAATACTTCCAATGAATAGTCCCTTTTCCTCTTGAAATAATCACTGAGAATTGTTAGGATTTTCCTACTTACCATGCACAAAGTCCTTGATGGGCTTACTGAGAGATAATACTTGCCTTCTTCCTGGAACAAGACTGAAAAAAAAAAAAAAAAGACTCTTCCCCAGCTCCCCCACCACAAAAATCCATGCCACATTGATAAAAGTAATTTCACCTGAACAGAGATTTTATTCCTCCCCTGCCTTCCTTAAGAGTATTCGTAAGCAAGTAAATGATTGCTGGAGCTAGAAAGGATAGTGTTTGGGGAAGTTGCTGTAAGTATATAAGCAAAGCAAACCAAAGTTTTATTCCTTTCCCTCTCTTCTCCACTATATCATTTTAAAAACTCCATTAATTCTGTATAATGCAAGTTTCTTAGCTGCTGTCAGTTCTTTGGAATCTGTACCTGCCTACCTTTTCCAAGTCCTATCAATTCCCCACCTTACCTTGCTAAAGCCAAACTGGACTATCTGCTATTTCCTAAAGAAGTTGCCCCTTTGTCTATGACTTTGTTCATGTTGCTCCTTTGCCAGGAATGTGGCCAAGGGCTCTCACTTTCTACTGAAAGAACTTCTATTTGTCTTGCAAGTCAATAACGTGGAGACTGCCTCTTCATGAAACCCTCTTCTAAACCACCTCTCCTGGCCCTCCAGCAGAGTTGGATGTTTTCTATTCTATACTCATTAAGTGTCTACTAAATTCACTTTTGAGGCATTTATTACATATAGTTAAGCTATTGTCTATAGTTAAGCTATTGCTGATGTGTCTGTCTTTCCCACAAGACAGTCTTTGAACTCAAGAAAAGATTATGTCCTTTATACTTAGATCTATAGCATCCAGCACATAGTAAAATCTTCACATTTAATAAATGTTTTCAGTGAATGCGTAGTTCAGTGGTTGGCAAATGCTTTCTGCAAAGGACCACATAGTAAATGCTTTAGGCTTCACGAGACATTTGGTCTCTAGCAACTCTGGCATTATTAATTACTCAAGTCTGCTAAACTCTCTCATGGTAGAGCAAAAGCAGTCATAGGCAGTAAAAACAAATATGACTGTGTTTCAATAAAACTTCGTTTATAAACACAGGTGGTAGGTCATATTTGGCCCATGGGCTACAGTTCGCTAATCTCTGAAAAACTAAAAGACTGTGTGAATGAGAAAGCCCTAGAAAGTTGTTCTCACAAAGAGGACTGCCAAGCCCAAGAGAAATCAAATGATGTAAGGACAGAAAATGAAAACAAATCCCTTTGAATATAAATGAAAGGAAACGAGTAGCACAAAAGCATTCTGCTGTCCTCATGCTGGAAACGTGGAATAATCTAGGTTAACAGGCATGCAACTGGGAAAGTGCAGATCCATCCACAGTCTTATGAAGGCCACCATCAACTGTTTGCTACTACTGTACCCTAGTTATTAAACTTTTTAGTTCACAGATTAAGAGTACCAACAAAGACAGTGCAATGGATTTCCCCATAAGGTGCATTTTTTTCTCTATATTGCATGAGAGCAAAACACAAGGGAAGATGCTAGCTACACAGGGCATGATTGTCTATTCCATAGGATTGAAGCAATAGAGATCGAAATTCCAGTCTAGGTATGAGTTATAGATGAGGTGACACTTTGGCAGAGTTCTGAGAAAGATAATTTGAATATGTCACCCTGAAATTAAAATGCACAAGCAACCTAGATGGCATCAAGCATTTATTTTCAATTCTAAACCAGGCTAACATCATTGGATGTGAGGCACATAAATAGTTTAATAATCTTTTACCTTAAGGCATAATTCTGCTATATATACTTTTTCTTCTTCATATTTTTTTAGGGAATTTTGTAAGGCATAAGAAGGACAATCAGATAAGAAAATGCAGTATAGTGGCTCCAATCATTCAAAAGAATACTGTAAAAGAGTGTTCACTTAACTTTACAGCACACATCCAAATGGGGATCCAAACTCTGAGATATATTTCCAAATGCAGACGACACAGATAAAATGTTGGAGTGATGCCTGATCCCACATAATTCCCTACTCTGGAAGGCAAAACATCTGATACTGCTACAAATGCAGGAGCCAAACTGTCCTGCTTGAAGCAGTGACATCATTACCAGCAGCACCACCTGGCTACTGTGGAATGGAGTGGGACTGAGTGAGAAGGGGTATTCAAAAAGTGGAGTTACACAAGCTTAAAATGGCTGTGGCCATAAAACAAGCTAAGCATATTTACTGCCTTTACAGGAGGAAAGTGTCTAAGCACACCCAATCATTGTGTGTATGTTTCCAGCATCCACACCTCCCCTTTTCTTTCTTTCTCTAAAAAAGTGTCTCCAACTTTTGAAGCAATTGGACCGAGATGTGTAATACATGAAATGCCAATTCACAAGTGATCAGTGTCCAGTAGAAAAAAAATTTGTGACATGGCCTTTTTTGTGTAATTGCCTTCAGAGCATATATTCTGAAGTGCCCTGAAAGGATTGATGCTTTCTCTATCTCTAGCCTTGTGTGATAAAGTCAGATCTAACTCTCTCATGGAGCAAAAGCCAGGCAGACCGCCTTACTTAAATGGATTTCCTTCACTGGAAGGTTGCTGTGATAAATCACTGAAAACTTAACAATAAACTTTTTGCCAAAATTTTCTGGATTGTTAGCCCAATACACATGAACCTGAAATTTTTTCACTTTGGCACTATAGACACAGCAAAACAAAGCTTTGTGAATCATTTAATCTTATTTTCTTCTGCAATGAAAAGAAATTCTACTGGTCAAAGCTATGAAAATATCATGAGGCCATTTTACCATTGAGATAAAATAGAGTTCAGCTTTGCTTAAGAACCTCTTAATCCCATTAATAAGCCCTATGTCCCTGCTTCAGTTATGAGTCCTTAATTTTTTGTTTGTACACTATTTATGTCAGGAGTCTTAATTCAAGATGCTTTCATGGGTCAAACAGATAACGAAAAAGGATAAGGTTAGATGTGTAGTAAAGTACTGAAGAATCAGTGAACCAGATATGGAATCTCCACTAAACTCCAACAAAATCTTGCTATACAAGAATGTGTGCAAGTATTACCAGCTATTTTGAATTTCAGAAAACTTTTCAAAACCACAATGAGGTGAATGAAAGTGGTACCATCTCACACCAGTAAGAACAGCTATTATCGAAAAGTGGAAAACACAACAGATGCTGACGAGGCTGCAGAGAAAAGGGAACACTTGTACACTGTTGGTGGAAACATAAGTTAGTTCAGCCACAGTGAAAAGCAGTCTGGTAATTTCTCAAAAAACATAAAACAGAACTACCATTAAACCCAGCAATGCCATTACTAGGTATATACCCAAAGGAATGTAAATCATTCCACCATAAAGACAGATGCATGTGTATGTTCATCACAGCACTATTCACAATAGCAAAGACATGGAATCAAACTAGATGACCATCAACAGAGGACAGTATAAAGAAAATGTGGTACATACACTCCATGTAATACTATGCGCCCATAAAAAATAATTAAATCATATCCTTTGCAGCAACATGGATAGATGTAGAGGCCATAATCCTAAACAAATTAATGGAGGAACAGAAAACTAAATACAACATGCTCTCACTTATAAGTGGGAGCTAAATGATGAGAACACATGGGCACATAGAGGGGGACAACAGACACCAGGCCTACCTGAGGGTGGAAGGTGGGAGGAGGAAGAGGATCAGGAAAAATAACTAATGGGTACTAGGCTTAATATCTGGGCGATGAAATAATCTGTAAAACAAACCCCTGTGATGTGAATTTATCTATGTAACAAACCTGCCCATATACCCCCGGACTTAAAAAAATAAGTCAAAAATGAAATAAAAAATGTTTATTGAGTATCTCAGGTGCTACGAGTGTGAGGTTCAGAGTCAAAGTGTAGGTAGGAGAACAAGGCAAACATTGGAATGGTTGATAATACAAAGCCAGTGAAGAGGAAGAACATCTACTAGAGAAAGTATTTGCCACGCAGTTAAATGTGATAAAGTGATCTTTCTTGGACAATCTTAAAAGAGAAGGCTTTGAGCATGCTTGATATATACAAGTAACAATACACAAGATGAGGAGGAAATGGTAGAAAATGCAAAGGGAGTTTTGCAGAGTGAGAGAATTTACATTCTTGATCAAGCAAAGTTTGTCATAAGAAGTAAATGCGTTTGGCTGAAGATGTAGGTAAAATTCACACTGTAAAGGACTTTGAATACATGACTAAGGAGTTACAACTTTTTATGAGTCAGTGGGACACAAGCAAAGATTCTGAGGTGGGAACATATTTTTGGAAGGTTTTTTTCTTATGTAGGAAAGAAGCTAGATAAAATTTTAAAAGCTGTTAAAAAGATGGGTAGTAAAGTATTGAAGAATCAGTGAACCAAGAAATTCTTACAGGAATTAAGACCTGAAATAATAGGAATTTTAAGAGACAAGGACAGATGCAAATTAATATTGCAGGATGACTTCATGGAACTTGTGGACAGGAGTGCAATGCAAGTGAAATAATGTCTAAAAAGATGTTTATGTGCTAAGTGAAAGAAGCCTGACACAAGAGGACAAATACTGTGTATTCCACTTATTTGAGGTTCCTAGAATGGTCAATTTCATAGAAATGGAAAGCAGAATAATGGTTAACAGGAACGGGAGAAAGGGAGGAATGAAAAGTTGGTATTTAATTGGTACAGAGTTTTAATTTTGGTTGATGAAAAGTTTTGGAGATGTATGTGAATAATCAGTTTGTCTCCTGAATGAACTGGGATTATTTCTCTTGTGTAGCTAGATTTCTTATTAGCTATAACCTAACTGAAAAGGGAAATACAGATGTACTAGAGAAACTTGGGGTTAACTTTTTTCTTTTTTAAAAATTTCAACTTTTATTTTGGATACACAGGTTACATGTGCAGATTTGTTACACAGGAATATGTGTGGTGCTGAGGTTTGGAGTATGGATCTTGTCACCCTGGTGACAAGTACCCAATCATCATAGTACCCAACAGGTGGTCTTTTAGCCCCCCTCTCCCCACATACACACTCCCTAGTAGTCCACAGTGCCTATTGTTCCTATATTTATGTGCATGTGTGCTCAATTCTTACCTTAGGTCAATGCTTAGGTCCTTCTTCCTCAACTTTTTGGAATACTTAAAGTAGGAATGGTACCAGTTCTTCTTTGTACATCTGGTAGAATTTGGCTGTGAATCTGTCTGGTCCTGAGCTTTTTTGGTTGGTACACTATGACTAATTCAATTTCAGAGCCCATTTTTGGTCTGTTCAGGGATTCAGTTTCTTTCTGGTTCTGGCTTAGGAGGGTGTATGTATCCAGGAATTTATCCATCTCTCTTAGACTTTCTAGTTTGTGTGAATAGAGGTGTTCATCATATTCTCTGATGGTTAAAAGTATTTCTGTGTTGTCAGTGGTAATATCCCCTTTGTCATTTCTAATTGTGTTTATTTGGAACTTCTTTACTTTCTTCTTTATTAGTCTAGCTAGTGGTCTATCTATTTTATTACTTTTTTCAAAAAAACAACTCCTGAATTTTGACTTTGTGAATGGTTTTTCAGGTTTCAATTTCCTTCAGTTTAGCTCTACTGTTTGTTCTTTCTTACCCTCTGCTACCTTTGGGGTTGGTTTGCTCTTCGTTCTCTAATTCTTTTGGTTGTAATGTTAGGTTGTTAAATTGAGATCTTTCTAACTTTTTGATGCAGGTTTTTAGTGCTAGTAATTTTCCTCTTAACACTGCCTTCGCTGTGTCCCAGAAATTCTGGTATGTTATATCTTTGTTCTCATTAATTTCAAAGAACTTCTTAATTTCTGCCTTAATTTCATAATTTACCCAAAAGTTATTCAGTAGCAGGTTATTTAATTTCCATGTAATTGTATGGTATTGAGTGATTTTCTTAGTCTTGATTTCTAATTTTATTGTGCTGTGGTTTGAGAAAGTGGTTGGTATGATTTCAGTTCTTTTGCATTTGCTGAGGGTTGTTTTATATCATTTCTATGATGGATTTTAGAGTATGTGCCATGTGGCAATGAGAAAAATATATTAGGCCATTAAAAGTAATGGCAAAAACAGCAATTACTTTTGCACCAACCTGATATATTGTGTTGCTTTGGGGTGGAGAGTTCTGTTTCTGTAGAGGTCTGTCAGGTTAATAGACTTATCAAGTCCTGAGTTCAGTCCCTGAATATCATTGTTAATTTGCTGCCTCAATGATCCGTTTAATTCAATCAGTGAGGGGTTGAAGTCTCCCACTATTATTGTAGAGTCTTCTTGAAGTTCTCTAAGAACTTGCTTTATGAATCTGGGTGCTCCTATGTTGGGTACATACATATTTAGGATAGTTAAGTCTTCTTGTTGAATTGAATCCTTTATCATTATGTAATGCCCTTGTCTTTTTTTATCTTTGTTGGTTTAAAGTCTGTTTCATCTAAAATTAGGATTCCAACCCCTGCCTTTGTCTGTTTTCCATTTGCTTGGTAGATTTTTCTCCATTCCCCTATTTTGAGCCTGTGGGTGTCATGGCATGACAGATGAGTCTCTTGAACACAGCATACCATGGGGTCTTGGTTCTCTATCCAGCTTGCCACTATGTGCCTTTTAATGGGGGCATTTAGCCCATTTACAGTCAAGGTTAGTATTGATATGTGTGGATCTGACTCTGTCATCATGATGTTAGCTGGTTATTATGCAGACTTCTTTGTGTGGTTTCTTTATAGTGTCACTGGTCAGTATACTGCATGTGTTTTTGTAGTAGCTACTATCAGTCTTTCCTTTCCATATTCAGTGCTTCCTTCAGGAGGTCTTGTAAGGCAGGCCTGGTGGTAAGAAATTCCCTTAGCATTTGCTTGTCTGAAAAGGATCTTACTTCTCCTTTGCTTATAAAGCTTAGTTTGGCCAGATATAAAATTCTTGGTTGGGATTTCCTTTCTTTACAAATGTTGAGTATTGGTCCCCAATCTCTTCTGTCTTATAGTGTTTCTCATGAGAAATCTGCTATTAATCTGGTGGGCTACACTTTGTAGGTGACCTGACCTTTCTCTCTAGCTGCCTTTAACATTTTTTCTTTCATTTTGACCTTGGAGAATCTGATGATCATGTTTCTTCAGAATGATCTTTTAGTGAATTAACTTACTGGGGTCTCTTTTCCTGAATTTGAATGCTGGCCTGTCTTGCTAGGTTGGGGAAGTTCTCATCGATGATATCCTGAAATATGTTTTCCAAGTTACTTCCATTCTGCCCATCTCTTTCAGGCATACCAATAAGTCATAGCTTTGATCATTTTACATAATCCCATATTTCTCAAAGGTTTCATTCATTCCTTTTTATTCTTTTTTCTTTATTCTTGTCTGACTTATTTCAGAAATCCAGTATTTAAGCTCTCAGATTCTTTCCTCATCTTGGTCTCTTATGCTATTAATACTTGCAATTGCATTATGAAATTACTGTAGTGTGTTTTTCAGGTCTATCAGGTCATTTACATTCTTTTCTATACTGGCTATTTTGTCTGCCAGCTCCTGTATTGTTTTATTGTGATTTCTAGCTTCCTTGGATTGGGTTTCAACATACTCCTGCATCTTGTAATCTTCATTCCTATCCATATTTTAAATTCCATTTCTGTCATTTTAGCCATCTCACCCCAGTTCAGAACCTTGCCAGAGAGCTAGTGTGGTCATTGGGAGGAAAGAAGGCACTCTGGCTTTTTGAGTTATCAGAGTTCTTGTGAGGGGGAAGGGGGTGGTTTGCTGTTCTTTATGCCTAGGTTCACTTTGGAGGCAGTGTTGGAACAGGGATGGGGTAGTGGCAGGGGTGGGGCTGGCCAGCTCTGTGCCCACCTGGGCTCGTGGTATGGTGGCATGGGGGGGTGGAGTGCACTCATGCTGGCAGCAGTGGCAGGGCAGGGTGCATGCACACATGTGCGCTGGTGGAACAAGAAAGACAAGATCCACTCATGCGGCACACACACATGCTGGCAAAGTGATGTGGGCAGGGGGGTCCTGGACCCAGAGGAAGTGGCAGCTGGGGGAGGAAGCAGGTGGGCTGGTGCACGTCTGTGGGATCCACTCTGCTGGAGCTCTCTGCTGGTCAGGCACAATCCACCAGCACGGAAGCTATGATGTGGACCTCCAGGTCACCCAAGGCTGCACTGCAAACAGACGCAGCCAGGCTGGAGCCCCAGGAGAGGGTACAGACCAAGGGTTTCTCAGGTCACATCATTCTGGCTGATGGGCAAAACCATTCTGCAGAATTCAGGTCTGATAGTTTTCCCAGGACTAAAGTCTCCTATGGGAGCAAGTTGAGCTTGGAGGATGAGCATCTCTGGCCATGCTTCACTACAGATGTTCCTGTACTAAACCCTCTGGGCTCCACACTGTCTGTAGTGCCGCCCCACCACTTCTCTGAGCAGCTCTCCCTGCCAACTTAAGTGTCTATGATGGTAAAGGTGTCTCCTCCTCCAGGATTCCAGAGGCCCATGGCAAGACTGGGTTGCTCCTTGACAGTTTACCTCACCTGTTCCTCATGATTCTTTGGGGACCAGGAACAAGTCCTGATGCATGGTTGCCCCAGTCAGGGTTCCCAGCTTCCTCCCCCTTCAGCCCAGCCTCTGTGTCTTCCCTCCAGCCACCCTCAGTGCCTTCCCTCTGAAGATCTCTTAGGAGTGCACCAATCATCCCAGTCCCTCAGTGGCAGCTGCTCTACCTGGCTACATCTAGTTGGCCACCTTGCCCAGCTCAGCAGTGTTTAAAATTATGACATGGAAATTTAACACTTACAGATAGATGGATTAGTTACCCTTTATTTAAATCTTTCCCGGACTTTTATTTTTGGTCAAAGTAGGAAACAATCTAGTCTCTGAATTCCTGAATAAATCTCAAGCCTTTACCAATACCGTAGGTTATGATTGAAAGAGACAACTGGTCAAGGAGCTGCTACATAAAACTTTGGCCACTTGGCATGCTGCTACTCAAGTATGTGTGTTGCCCTTTGCTCATAACTGATTCCATTGATGGGGATTGCACTAAGAGATGCTAAGACATTACTTAGCATCTCTTCCCTGGGCAGAATATTTGGCTTTTATTGCAAATCATTTTCTCTTCATGTTTTGATACATTTCCACTTGCTTACAATTTATTATGCTTCATTGGACTCCACAAATATATTTTTAACGACGTAACTGTGTACCATTACTCAGGATTGCTGGCATCTCAGAGACAAGTTAATTTTTGCACTGTGACAGTGATTATGAATTTGGCTAAGTCATTTCCAATGATGAATATTATCCCCCAAAGGATAAGTTTCCATTCTCTTACTTGTTCTCAATCTGCCACCTCTCTGCTGACTACATTTCCCTTCTGTATTCTTTTCTTTTGTCCTCTCCCATGTTGGAATATGCATTTGTTTTTGTTTCTCCTCCTGGCCTGAGCTGCTATTTCCCCTACACATTCTCTTCCAGTAAGTCACACAGTTCTGTTACAAATACTGGATGCCTTCTAAAAGCACATACTCCATTACTCCATTCTCTCCTTCCAGCTCTGCTCAGTGTGACTCAGGCAGTTAAATGGAAGTCCACCATTGCAAACCATTTGGGATGCATAACCTTAAAAGAACTAGGAATCAGATGGCAAAAAGCTGTCATCTGAAAAACAAATCCACGCAGGGAAGTTCTTGCCTATCAGCAAAGAACTCCTCATGCTGCAGACCAGAGTTAGCAGGTAAATTTTTTTGCTTGTGCAAAATTTGAGCAGACTCTATTAACTTAGAAAAACTCCCAGATAAAGGGCCCAAAAAGTGATATAGAGGATATAGTTCTCATATGCTTTTATTTTAGAAGTGTAAACAAGATTTTCTAAAACCCTCCTGCATTTTGTCTGAGAAAATTTTAAATAAAAATAAAGGAATATTCTATCCTCAATGGTTTATTTACCAACACAGAATAATGCATTCACTTTTCCTTTTTAACAAATATTTAATTGACAAAAATTATATATATTCAATATGCACCACATAATTTGATATATGTATACATTATGTAATGATTGCCACAATCAAATTAATTAACACATCCATCACAGTGAAGACACTTAAAATCTGATCTCTTATTAAATGGTTAAGTAAATAATACAATTTTATTACTATAGTCACCATGCCATACATTAGATCCCCAGAACTTATTCACCTTATAACTGAGAGTTTCCACTTTTTGACCAACATCTCCCAATTTTCCCTAGCCCCTCCCTCTCTTTTTGAATTCATTCTTAAAAATCCCAAATCCTCTATGAAGTCTTCCTGATTTACATCCTCCCTTCTTCCAAGTCTTCTAACCTTTCTGCTTCCACCATTGATTTGATTTTGTTGTTTCCTGCTTTGATTTGTGATGGTTTGTGTCTGTTATATGCTATAATCTCCCCCCCATGAAAACAAAACAAAACAAAAAAACCTACGTAGTATTTCTTCATCAGATTTTGCACCATTGTCTCAACCAGAGTAAAAGTGCAAAAACATATTAGTTGATGTATTTTTTACTCCCCAGTCCAAATTAATCTCTCCTGCTCCAAGACTGTATCTAGAATATCATGTAGCAAAATGTGCCTGTTAGAGTGGTGTGTGTGTGTGTGTGTGTGTGTGTGTATGTGTGTGCACGCATAAGGGGTGGGCAGGGAGAGAGAGAGAATGTATCATAAAAGTTTTTATTTCAGGAAAGAGAAAGACCAGCAAGTATGGGTTGCAATAAGTATGTACTGCCCAATAAAGATGCTACTTAAATTGACCCCTTGAAACAAAATATCAAAATAAAACCATCTTCAGTGTGAAATGTACTAAGCAGTGGACAAGAGAATAGCATAAAGGAATGGACAAAAAAACTTAGATGAAAAACCATAAAGTCATTTTTGGAAAATGTGGAAAAACAACAGATAAAAATAATAGTATGAGCCCCTAAAGCAAAATGTGGATACATCAGAGAATTCAGGATGCTTCAAACCTCACCCAGTATCTTGTTGTTACCTTAGCCAAAATGATCCAGAGATAAGTATAACAACATAATGTAGATCCTTCAAAGTCATTGCATTTAAAAATAGTACACTGTTCTCATTCTGAGTGTGGATTGCAATTTCTCCCCCGAAAAGAGAAGTAAGTGCAGCCATTTCACATTATCCTAAATAACTAAGTGTCTCCATGTCTGTGGCTGGAGTCCCCAAACAGGATTGTGGACATCCAGAGGAAACCAATAGCTTATTTGGAGAATCACTGGCTTAGCATTGCAGAAGACAGGATTTCCTAAGTGATACAATTGTCTATAAATGAATTACATGCAAAAATTTTAAATTATCACATTTTCTAAATCTATGATGTTTGACTCCAGTAAGGAGAGGAAACAGGAAAGAAGGCAAAATTAAGTAAAAACCCAGTTGGAAAAAACAGAAACAAACAAAAGATGAAAACATCAAGAAAATGTAAACATCAAGGGGCCTCAGCTTGGAAATCCTGGCAGAATAACAGGCAGCCTTTAAAATCTTATTCCCTTGAGTCAGGAAAAAAAAATAAGAGTCAGAAGAAAGCTCATAATCTTTTCTGTGGCTGCTTAACCAATTTTAGTCAGCAAAATTAGGAAACTTTTATTTGCTTGGCAACTGAATAAAAAGAGAAGTTTAAAGCAATAGAAGCTTTAAGTTACAGGTAGCTGCCAAAGGAAAATCTTATCTGTTGAAAAAGCAAGTTCAGCACTTAGCTGTAGAGGTATGAAAGTCTGGAGATAAGGTGATGTGGTATCATTTAATTAGCAGCCACCCAATGGTGGCTCAGAAGAGATTCATTCTGCTTCTTAAGAAGTTAAGGCCAACCTTGGTCTCTACCAGAAAGACACACTTCAACGTAGGTTGTGCTTCCTCCCTCCTCCCTTCCCATCCTTCACACATTTCCATATCCCCTTCTATGCTTTGCTCCTAGCTTTCTCCTTTTTTTCTCAATAAAACCAGTCATTTAACTTTAAAAACTATCCAATTTCAGTTGCTTAAATGTATGAACTCGCTTATTCTTGTAAAATAAGCAGCTCTCACATACTCTGAAAACCAAAAAAGGAAATCAATTAATTCAGATTTATATTTTTAAAGAAAAAAGTGTTCTAAAATTTGATGAAAAAATAGATACACAATTTTTTTTTACCACAGCAATTGAACAAAATATGATTTTCAACTAAAATATAAAAGAAACTGCCATCTCAAAGTATCATATTTATATAGAAACACATAGTGAAGAAAGGCAAATAAAAGTCTCATAAGTACATGAAATTAAAAAAATACAATACAACATAATACAATATTACAGAATTATGAAAAAAATCTAGCATGTTACTATGGATTTTTGTTTCTATTCTTTGTTTCCCATCTGACTGCTCCCCTTATTCTCCTCCCTTCAGGGTTTCTAACCTTATTGAAGATACTTTCTAGCAGTATAAGGCATCTAATACCATTAATATGTGCATGTAGTGGACAATTCCACTGAAATGGAGTGTTTTAAACAGATTAATAAAGCCTGAGATGGAGCAATAGATATTTCAGTATCTGACAACAAAAATGGATGTGTGTATAAATCAGAGATACATTCCTCTCCTGAGACAGGATTCAATATATTGTATTGAAAAGGTACTATAGTTAGGCTCAAGAAAGAGTGAATTACAGTGACAAAAAGAGAGCCTTCACCAGTAACCTACTGTTGTGGATGTGAATCAACACAATCCTAACAAATACATGAAACAAAACCATAGCCTGGATAATTCTTAAGCAAACAGAGACCACAGTGTAGGGGAAATAAGTAATGAAATTCAATTTAACTACTAGTGCATTTCTCTGAGCCAAGCATAATTTTTATAAAACACATCAAAACGCCTTACTTACATAAGCTAAGTATTGGATTTAGTAAAAATGGCTAAATATACTTGCCAATTATTCCTTCTCAACCCACAGGCAATTCTACAGCTTCCAAATGAAAACAGAATAGAAGTAGATGTCTTTAACAGGTAATAAAAATTTTTACTGAATTCACAAAATATTCATTTTTATATTTATTTTTGCAATAATGCTGTATATTTATAAATTTGTTATTTCTATTTATAAAAGTAACAAGTGGATATTGCAAAAATAATACAAAAATAAAGGTCATCAGTAATACCACCAATCCCAGTGTAATCACTGTTAATACATGATACGGTTTGTCTGTGCCCCCAATCAAATCTCATCTTGAATTTAGTTCCCATAATCCCCACGTGTGGTGGGGGGGACCTGGTGGGAGGTAATTGAATCATGGGGGTGGTTTCTCCCACACTATCCTCATGATAGTAAGTTCTCACACGACCTGATGGTTTTACAAGGGGCTTCACTTAGCTCTCATTCTTCTATCTCCTGCTACCATGTAAAGAAGGATGTGTTTGCCTCCCTTTCCATCATGACTGTTAGTTTCCTAGGCCTCCCGAGCTATGCAGAACTGTAAGTCAATTAAGCCTCTATCCTTTATAAATTACCCAATCTTGGGCAATTCTTCGTAGCAGCATGTGAAGGGACTAATATAACATGCCAGAATTGAATTATAATATTTCAGATATTTTTCTCTTTATACATATATATGCCTTTGTGCTTATATATCTTTTTAAATAAAATCATAGTAGATGGACTGTGGATAATCTATTTCCTTTACAGTGTGTAGCAGATTTTTTTCACAATAATATAGATCTATATCACCACTTCAATGTATTTTATAATTGTACTATAATTACATAACCAACATCTTAGTGATAGATATGAGGTTATTATATTTTTTTATCATAATCAAGGCTTCAATAAACATTCTTATGCATGTATCTCTACATACATTATATATTCACTTTTGAATTAAACATAAAATTTGTTTCTCACAAGTATTGAAGGAAGCAACACTTCCCTACAGCCATTCGCTATTCTCCGAGTTTTTATTTGACAGCTTTATATCTGGATAAATTCTTGGAGACACTTTGCTAGAACTTTACATTAAACACATAGACACATACAAAAACACACACACATAAGATCCAGGAAAAACAGTAAAATATCGTCAAACAATGGAAGATAGACAGATGGCAAACCAAAATACGAATAGTGACGGTTAGGGGTATTTCATAAAATACGACACAAATTTGGCTTTAAAGATACTGGTGTGTGTAAACATGACTATGATAATAGTGGCCACCCAAAGAAGTAATTAACTATAGCTATTTAAATCTATTTTTACATATGGTATTGTTTTAAATGCATGTTGATGCATGAGAAATGATGCATGCTAAATAAGAAAATGCACCTGCAAAAGGTGTTATGATTTAAATATTTGAGATTAATATTCCAAAACTAAAAGCTGCACTATCCAGAGTTTTAAAATGTTGACTCCTATAATTTTCAAAGAAGACCAGGCACTGTAATGATCATAGCTGAAAACAAAAAATTCAACAAATAGACAGATATGGCCTTTAATTTCATGGTAGTCACATTCTAGTTAGAGAAAAATACAATAAACCAATAAAAACTAATCATTGAGATCATTTCCAGGAATGATAAGTACAGTAAAGGATACATGTATTTAATGCAGGATGATGCGGTAGAAAGTAACTGGGTTCACGGGGAAAAAGAAACATCATATCAGGTTGTCTGAGAAAGCCTCTCTGCTGAGAAGATAGCTCATAGGTAACAAGATGATGAGAAAGAAGCACACAAGAAAAGATCAGGGAAGGGCATCCTTGTCATAGAAACTAGCAGGTACAAAATCCCTGAGGTGAGAAAGCGTGAAATGATTAAAAATCAGACCAAAAGGCCAGCATGTTCGGAGATGATGTGGAAGACAGAAATATTAGAAGATCAAATCTAAGAGGTAGGAACCTTCTAACCAAGGTAGAGCAAACTATCCCTCACAGGCCTAATCTGGACTGTTGACAGTTTTTATACACCCACCAACTAGAAATGGTTTTTATTTTTTAAGGATTACATTTTAAGTAGTATTATAAATATGTACATAATATCCTCTTGACTCTCAAAACCTAAAATATTTATCATCTTTTGGCCCTTTACAGACAAAGTTTATCCCTCCCCTCTCCCACCCCATTCTAGACCATGGTAAGGATTTCTATTTTAATATAAGTGCAAAAGGAAGGCATTAAAGGTTTGGTATAATTTCCATGTTTTGGAGATCATTCTGACTGCTGTGTGGGGACTGCCCACAAGGAATGCAGGCAGGGAACACAGTTTGAGGCTACAGCAGTAGTCCAGGTGAGAGATTCAAGTCATTCAAAAGAGAAAACTTCTAGGATAGGAAAGAGCACTGCAAGTCGTACTCTGTCATGCGAGCATGACCTCAATTAATTAGCACTCTCTATAGTTTCAACACCCGCAGTCAAAGTTGAAGGTAAAGGAGAATGCGGTTCATAGATGGTTCAATGACAGCTTATGTAACTCAAACATTCTTTTATGATATGATAGGCCAGTTTTTACTCAAATTGCTCCAAAAACAAGGAATTCATTTGTAGCATGTAGAAACAAAAATAGTATATTCCTTATTTAGATAATTCTGATAAAAGGACCACTTACCTGGTGTTGCTCATTCTGAGTACCAAATTTTCACCCTAAAAAACAAGGGGTCCACCTAGGCTGGAGACCTTATAATGGCAATAACTTAAGAAATCTTTACTTAGACCGTCATAAAGACATCACATTTCTTTTTTTAGTTCTCATGAACATAATATCACCATGTATTGTCAGTGTCAATTCAAAGACCAAAAATGGAGATGGAATGTGGAGACAAGAAAGAATTGAAGTCAGGGTTGTGCAGACTACACCCCAGAAAAGAGGGAGTAAATAACAACCTGGTCCAAAATCCTGCTTAGTACCAGAAAATTGTAAGGAGAAACAGAACTGAGTAGATAAGCATAAGGAAGAAGAGCAAAGAACTGAAAAAATAGCCAAGTCCATGGAAATGGAAATAAAGTTATGAGGGTGAACTGACCAATGCACCAAAACAGAATCTTTCTTACCAGTGATGGTTCCATAACTCAACGTACTTGTTCCAATTCTTTTTTTTAATTTTATTATTATTATACTTTAAGTTTTAGGCTACATGTACACAACGTGCAGGTTTGTTACATATGTATCCATGTGCCATGTTGGTGTGCTGCACCCATTAAATCGTCATTTAGCATTAGGTATATCTCCTAATGCTATCCCTCCCCACTCCCTCCACCCCACAACAGTCCCCAGTGTGTGATGTTCCCCTTCCTGTGTCCATGGGTTATCATTGTTCAGTTCCCACCCATGAGTGAGAACATACGGTGTTTGGTTTTTAGTCCTTGCAACAGTTTGCTAAGAATCATGGTTTCCAGTTTCCTCCATGTCCCTACAAAGGACATGAACTCGTCATTTTTTATGGCTGCATAGTATTCCATGGTGTATATGTGCCACATTTTCTTAATCCAGTCTATCGTTGTTGGACATTTGGGTTGGTTCCAAGTCTTTGCTATTGTGAATAGTGCCACAATAAACATACGTGTGCATGTGTCTTTATAGCAGCATGATTTATAGTCCTTTGGGTATATACCCAGTAATGGGATGGCTGGGTCAAATGGTATTTCTAGTTCTAGATCCCTGAGGAATCGCCACACTGACTTCCACAATGGTTGAACTAGTTTACAGTCCCACCAACAGTGTAAAAGTGTTCCTATCTCTCCACATCCTCTCCAGCACCTGTTGTTTCCTGACTTTTTAATGATGGCCATTCTAACTGGTGTGAGATGGTATCTCACTGTGGTTTTGATTTGCATTTCTCTGATGGCCAGTGATGATGAGCATTTTTGCATGTGTTTTTTGGCTGCATAAATGTCTTCTTTTGAGAAGTGTCTGTTCATATTCTTCGCCCACTTTTTGATGGGGTTGTTTGTTTTTTTCTTGTAAGTTTGTTTGAGTTCATGGTAGATTCTGGATATTAGCCCTTTATCAGATGAGAAAATTGCAAAAATTTTCTCCCATTCTGTAGGTTGCCTGTTCACTCTGATGGTAGTTTCTTTTGCTGTGCAGAAGCTCTTTAGTTTAATTAGATCCCATTTGTCAATTTTGGCTTTTGTTGCCATTGCTTTTGGTGTTTTAGACATGAAGTCCTTGCCCATGCCTATGTACTGAATGCTATTTCCTAGGTTTTCATCTAGGGTTTTTATGGTTTTAGGTCTAACATTTAAGTCTTTAATCCATCTTGAATTAATTTCTGTATAAGGTGTAAGGAAGGGATCCAGTTTCAGGTTTCTACATATGGCTAGCCAGTTTTCCCAGCACCATTTATTAAATAGGTTGTTTCTGTCAGGTTGTTTCTCATTGCTTGTTTCTGTCAGGTTTGTCAAAGATCATATAGTTGTAGATATGTGGCATTATTTCTGAGGGCTCTGTTCTGTTTCATTGGTCTATATCTCTGTTTTGGAACCAGAACCATGCTGTTTTTGTTACTGTAGCCTTGTAGTATAGTTGGAAGTCAGGTAGCTTGATGCCTCCAGCTTTGTTCTTTTGGCTTAGGATTGACTTGGCAATGAGGGCTCTTTTTTGGTTCCATATGAACTTTAGTTTCTTCCAATTCTGTGAAGAAAGTCATTGGTAGCTTGATGGGGATGGCATTGAATCTATAAATTACCTTAAGCAGTATGGCCATTTTCATGATATTGAATCTTCCAACACATGAGCATCGAATGTTCTTCCATTTGTTTGTATCCTCTTTTATTTCATTGAGCAGTGGTTTGTAGTCCTCCTTGAAGAGGTCCTTCACATCCCTTGTAAGTTGCATTCCTAGGTATTTTATTCTCTTTGAAGCAATGGTGAATGGGAGTTCACTAATGATTTGGCTCTCTGTTTGTCTGTGATTGGTGTATAAGAATGCTTGTGATTTTTGTACATTGATTTTGTATCCTGAGACTTTGCTGAAGTTGCTTATCAGCTTGAGGAGATTTTGGGCTGAGACGATGGGGTTTTCTACATATACAATCGTGTCATCTGCAAACAGGGACAATTTGACTTCCTCTTTTCCTAATTGAATACCCTTTATTTCCTTCTCCTGCCTGATTGCCCTGGCCAGAACTTCCAACACTATGTTGAATAGGAGTGGTGAGAGAGGGCATCCCTGTCTGGTGCCAGTTTTCAAAGGGAACACTTCCAGTTTTTGCCCATTCAGTATGATATTGGCTGTGGGTTTGTCATAGATAGCTCTTATTATTTTGAGAAACATCCCATCAATACCTAATTTATTGAGAGTTTTTAGCATGAAGCGTTGTTGAATTTTGTCAAAGGCCTTTTCTGCATCTATTGAGATAATCATGTGGTTTTTGTCTTTGGTTCTGTTTATATGCTGGAATACATTTATTGATTTGCATATGTTGAACCAGCCTTGCATCCCAGGGATGAAGCCCACTTGATCATGGTGGATAAGCTTTTTGATGTGCTGCTGGATTCATTTTGCCAGTATTTTACTGAAGATTTTTGCATCGATGTTCATCGAGGATATTGGTCTGAAATTCTCTTTTTTGGTTGTGTCTCTGCCAGGCTTTGGTATCAGGACGATGTTGGCCTCATAAAATGAGTTAGGGAGGATTCCCTCTTTTTCTACTGATTGGAATAGTTTCAGAAGGAGTGGTACCAGCTCCTCTTTGTACCTCTGGTAGAATTCGGCTGTGAATCCATCTGGTGCTGGACTTTTTTTGGTTGGTAAGCTATTGATTATTGCCTCAATTTCAGAGCCTGTTATTGATCTATTCAGAGATTCAACTTCTTCCTGGTTTAGTCTTGGGAGTATGTATGTGTCGAGGAATTTATTCATTTCTTCTAGATTTTCTAGTTTATTTGCATAGAAGTGTTTATAGTATTCTCTGATGGTGGTTGGTATTTCTGTGGGATCGGTGGTGATATCCCCTTTATCATTTTTTATTGCATCTATTTGATTCTTCTCTCTTTTCTTCTTTATTAGTCTTGCTAGTGGTCTATCAATTTTGTTGATCTTTTCAAAAAACCAGCTCCTGGATTCATTGATTTTTTGAAGGTTTTTTTTTGTGTCTCTATTTCCTTCAGTTCTGCTGTGATCTTAGTTATTTCTTGCCTTCTGCTAGCTTTTGAATGTTTTTGCTCTTGCTTCTCTAGATCTTTTAATTGTTATGTTAGGGTGTCAATTTTAGATCTTTCCTGCTTTCTCTTGTGGACATTTAGTGCTATAAATTTCCCTCTACACACTGCTTTGAATGTGGCCCAGAGATTCTGGTATGTTATGTCTTTGTTCTCCTTGGTTTCAAAGAACATCTTTATTTCTGCCTTCATTTCATTATTTACCCAGTAGTCATTCAGGAGCAGGTTGTTCAGTTTCTATGTAGTTGAGTGGTTTTGAGTGAGTTTCTTAATCCTGAGTTCTAGGTTGATTGCACTGTGGTCTGAAAGGCAGTTTGTTATAATTTCTGTTCTTTTACATTTGCTGAGGAGAGCTTTACTTCCAACTCTGTGGTCAATTTTGGAGTAGGTGTGGTGTGGTGCTGAAAAGAATGTATATTCTGTTGATTTGGGGTGGAGAGTTCTGTAGATGTCTATTAGGTTCGCTTGGTGAGGGTCTTAGTTGAATTCCTGGGTATCCTTGTTAACTTTCTGTCTCATTGATCTGTCTAGTGTTGACAGTGGGGTGTTAAAGTCTCCCATTATTGTGTGGGAGTCTAAGTCTTTTTGTAGGTCACTAAGGACTTGCTTTATGAATCTGGGTGCTCCCATATTGGGTGCATATATATTTAGGATAGTTAGCTCTTCTTGTTGAATTGATCCTTTCACCAATATGTAATGGCCTTCTTTGTCTCTTTTGATCTTTGTTGGTTTAAAGTCTATTTTATCAGAGACTAGGATTGCAACCCCTACGTTTTTTTGTTTTCCATTTGCTCGGTAGATCTTCCTCCATCCCTTTATTTTGAGCCTACGTGTGTCTCTGCATGTGAGATGGGTTTCCTGAATACAGCAGACTGATGGGTCTTGACTCTTTATCCAATTTGCCAGTCTGTGTCTTTTAATTTGAGCATTTAGCCCATTACATTTAAAGTTAATATTGTTATGTGTGAATTTGATCCTGTCATTATGATGTTAGCTGGTTATTTTGCTTATTAGTTGATGCAGTTTCTTCCTAGCTTCCATGGTCTTTACAATTTGGCATGTTTTTGCAGTGGCTGTTACTGTTTGTTCCTTTCCATGTTTAGTGCTTCCTTCAGGAGCTCTTTTAGGGCAGGCCTGGTGGTGACAACATCTCTCAGCATTTGCTTGTCTGTAAAGTATTTTATTTCTCCTTCATTTATGAAGCTTAGTTTGGCTGGATATGAAATTCTGGGTTGAAAATTCTTTTCTTTAAGAATGTTGAATATTGGTCCCTACTCTCTTCTGGCTTGTAGCGTTTCTGCCAAGAGATCCGCTGTTAGTCCGATGGACTTCCCTTTGTGGGTAACCTGAGCTTTCTCTCTGGCTGCGCTTAACATTTTTTCTTTCATTTCTACTTTGGTGAATCTGACAATTATGTGTCTTGGAGTTGCTCTTCTCAAGGAGTATCTCTGTGGTGTTCTCTGTATTTCCTGAATGTAAATGTTGGCCTGCCTTGCTAGATTGGGGAAGTTCTCCTGGATAATATCCTGCAGAGTGTTTTCCCACTTGGTTCCATTCTCCCCGTCACTTTCAGGTACACCAATGAGACGTACGTTTGGTCTTTTCACATAGTCCCATATTTCTTGGAGGCTTTGTTCGTTTCTTTTTATTCTTTTTTCTCTAAACTTCTCTTCTCACTTCATTTCATTCATTTCATCTTCCATCGCCGATACCCTTTCTTCCAGTTGATCGCCTCGGCTACTGAGGCTTCTGCATTAATCATGTACCTCTCGTGCCTTGGTTTTCTGCTCCCTCAGGTCCTTTAAGGACTTCTCTGCATTGGTTATTCTAGTTATACATTCATCTAACTTTTTTTCAAAGCTTTTAACTTCTTTGCCATTGGTTGGAATTTCCTCCTGTAGCTTGGAGTAGTTTGATAGTCTGAAGCCTTCTTCTCTCAACTCATCAAAGTCATTCTCCATCCAGCTTTGTTCCATTGCTGGTGAGGAGCTGTGTTCCTTTGGAGGAGGAGAGGCCCTCTGCTTTTTAGAGTTTCCAGTTTTTCTGCTCTGTTTTTTTCCCATCTTTGTGGTTTTATCTACCTTTGGTCTTTGATGATGGTAATGTACAGATGGGTTTTTGGTGTGGATGTCCTTTCTGTTTGTTAGTTTTCCTTCTACCAGACAGGACCCTCAGCTGCAGGTCTGTTCGAGTTTGCTAGAGGTCCACTCCAGACCCTGTCTGTCTGGGTATCGGCAGCGGTGGCTGCACAACAGCAGATTTTGGTGAGCCGCAAATGCTGCTGCCTGATCGTTCCTCAGGAAGTTTTGTCTCAGAGGAGTACCCAGCCGTGTGAGGTGTGAGTCCGTCCCTACTGGGGGGTGCCTCCCAGTTAGGCTGCTCAGGGGTCAGGGACCCACTTGAGGAGGCAGACTGCCTGTTCCCAGATCTCAAGCTGCGTGCTGGGAGAACCACTACTCTCTTCAAAGCTGTCAGACAGGGACATTTAAGTCTGGGGAGGTTACTGTTGTCTTTTTGTTTGTCTGTGCCCTGCCCCCAGAGGTGGAGCCTACAGAAGCAGGCAGGCCTCCTTGAGCTGTGTTGGGCTCCACCCAGTTCAAGCTTCCAGGCTGCTTTGTTTACCTAATCAAACAACTAACTCAGCAATGGTGGGCACCCCTCCCCAAGCCTCACTGCCGCCTTGCAGTTTGATCTCAGACTGCTGTGCTAGCAATGAGCAAGACTCCATGGGCGTAGGACCCTCTGAGCCACGTGTGGGATATAGTCTCCTGGTGTGCCATTTGATAAGCCCGCTGGAAAAGCACAGTATTAGGGTGGGAGTAACATGATTTTCCAGGTGCCATCCATCACCCTTTCTTTGACTAGGAAAGGGAATTCCCTGACCCCATGAGCTTCCCGGGTGAGGCGATGCCTCGCCCTGCTTCGGCTCGTGCACAGTGTGCTGCAGCCACTGTCCTGCACCTACTGTCTGGCACTCCCCAGTGAGATGAACCCAGTACCTCACTTGGAAATGCAGAAATCACCCGACTTCTGCATCGCTCATGCTGGGAGCTGTAGATCGGAGCTGTTCCTATTTGGCCATCTTGGCTCCTCCCTCCGGCTTGTTCCAATTCTTATCTCCAAGATGTCTTATAAGCAGATCCCATCACTTAAGAAACCCAGTGCTCTTTATAAATATATAACCAACCTTAAATATAGGGACAGGGAAAATAATATTTTTCTATGTGTTCTAAATTATAGTAAATTCTTATTTTCCTTATCTACCCTCAGGCTACTTCATATTCATTCTAGTTCAAGAGACTTATTTTGCCTGAAACCACTGACTTTGACTTGCACATTAGGTATTGCCCCTAGACCAAGCAATCTGTTGGCCCCTTCCCCATTACAGCAATTAGTTTAATGGAAGACAGTTTAACTGAGACAGAGTCTCAACCCAGGAATTTGAGACAGTAAAGGCAAACCTTTGTCCAACATCTTCTTTGTACTACTTCTTAAAACACACATACAAAATACAGAAAGTTAATGTGACTTGAAGAAGATAATGTCTGCCTGATTATTTACATATTTCAACTAAATCTAGTATCCGATTATTTTAAACATTAGAGAAGGACAAATCTCTTTGCTTCTTTCTCCCCTCCTCAGTCTTTGACCAGAATTCAAAGACATACCACCAACAAAGTATAGAACTACTTATTTTTGCAAGAGTCATCAACAAACCATCCTTCCAGCCTCAATTACCAAGCCCAACAGTTGCCTGACAATCTTTTGAAATTTAACTATGAAGAGGAGTTGCCTTTGTTAGTCAAACATGATTTTCAGTTTTTGAAGTCATATACTGTTACTGATAACAGTATTATTGCAATTTGAGATTTAGCAGCTCCTTGACTTTGGTCATCTTTTTGTTTGATTCAGTGGTCTAAAAGTCTTTCAAAGATGTTTTTCTGAAATCAATAGACTTTACCAAGGTGATGCTTAAACTTTCAAGTCCCATTAGCCACTAAGGACTCCTAATAGAAAATGACATTAACTGAGTCTTCTTTTTAAATAAGTAAGTGTGCTAAGATTATATGGACTAATTATTCATCTGACTGGCTTCTTATAGGTGTTGAAAGGAGAAATAAATGCACTTAGGCAGTACCTTGACAAACGTCTCTTACTCCTTGACCTGATTATTCAGATTCTTATGTGTGGGGTTTTATTAGTGTTGAAGCCAATTTTTTAGGCACACATCTCTGAAGTTATAATAAAAATTAACTTCATGATTAAATATACAAATATTCATTTTACACTTCAATATACGGAACACATATAACTCATAAAGGAAGGTCAGGTCATGTTCTTATTGCAGTCCTTCACTGGGACTACTATAAAATTTGCTGATGCTAAAATGGAAGTCAGTATCTGTTAGGTTGAGTACATGTCTGCTATTATGTGTAGCAACAGGTGACTACATCCAAAAGAGAAAAATGTGAATTGAAAGATGTGTTTCAATTGTTTGAGATGGTTTCTTGAATGAGATGATGATGTGTTTCATGATATTTAGTACTAGAATATAAATTGATATTCTTTCATTTCCTGTCTTTTGAAAGATGTTCCAATGTTCCATTAATATAAATGATCATTTTTATAAAACACTTTTAAGAGATAACAATAAAGAATTCATTACATGAGAACTTTGAAGGCTTATCCTTGATTGCTTTCATTATAACCAAAGTAGAAAATCCCTTTAATATGGTGGTTCTGATTAATCAAAATGGTCAGCTCTACCCTTAAATGAAGCAGCAGTAGAACAGCAGCAGTTGAAAGAAAAAAACTCCAGATTGAAAAGGAGTAAAAACAAAGATGGAAAAACTGTACCTTTTGGTAAGATGATCCATTTAAGCTCTAATAAATAAGCCATTCACATTTTCCTTTCAATGGAATGACCCCCAACACACATGCAAATTCTGAGTTGAAAAACAAAGCAAAATTTAAAAAGTAAACTCTGCCATTTTGCCTCTTAAGCTTGAACCCATTCGCCCAACTGCTGAGATCTTACTGGGAAGTTGCTGATCACCAGTTTCAGGTGTTTTCTACCTGTTGGGAGACAGCCCTTCCCAGGCACAAGCTGTGACTGATTACTATTTTACAGAGACAGTTAACAACCACCTGATCATCACCAGAGAGACATTCCTGGTGGGGGAAAGTGGAGCCCTCTCCTACTCTCCTCATGCCTCACTAGCTACCTAATGTAACAGTCTTGGTGACTAAATCTGAAAACTCCAAAGTGACAACTAGATGAAAGTTTTAACCAGGCTGTACTATTAGATGTTACTAGATTGAGAGTCCAGGGGGCATGGTGAAGGCAACATCAAATAGCAAAAAGCACATTAGTAAATTGAATTGATTATTATTGTCATAATTTTTTGCGATTGGATCTCATTCTGTCATCCAGGCTGGAGTGTACTGGCATGAACATAGCTCACTGCAGCCTCAAACTCCCAGGCTCAAGTAATACTCCCACTTCAGCCTCCTGAGGAGCTGGGACTACAGACACACACCACCATACCCAGCTAATTTTTAAAATGTTTTGCATCATAAGGGTCTCACTATGTTGGCCAGGCTGGTCTCAAACTCCTGGGTTCAAGAGATCCTCCCACCTCCACCTGCAAAGTGCCAGGATTACAGGCATGAGCCACCAAGTGAGCTGAATTAATCATTAACTATAATGATTAATTGTAAAAATGATAGCTAACATTTATGGATTTTTATTTTATTTATACAAGATATCAGTCAACAAAAAGAAGAAAAATTATATCAAATGATAAAATGAGTAATGAAAATGTACAAACGTCGCTTTTATACCCAGAAGGAAGCAATAACCTTAGAATTTGTAAAAATAAATATATATGTATATATCCATATATAAATATACACATGCATATATATATATATATGCAGTTAAGTATACATGCTATAAATTTAAGAGTAATTATGAATAGAAATAAGATACACAGCTCCCAAACCAGTGGAGAGTTTTAAACATATAGAAATAAAGAAAATGCTTTTAATCAAAGGCAGAAAAGTAATGCAAAATAAGATTCAGCAAAAATAGAAGAAGGTAACCAGAAGGCACAAAAAAGTAAAAAACATCAATTATTAAAAAATATAAAGCGGCTGGGTGCAGTGGCTCATGCCTGTAATCCCAGCACTTTGAGAGGCTGAGGTGGGCAGAGCACAAGGTCAAGAGATTGAGATGATCCTGGCCAATATGGTGAAACCCTGTCTGTACTAAAAAATCAAAAACTCACTGGGCATGGTGGCATGCACCTGTAGTCCCAGCTACTCAGGAGGCTGAGGCAGGAGACAGGAGGCTGAGGCAGGAGAATCACTTGAACCCAGGAGGCGGAAGTCGCAGTGAGCAAAGATCGTACCACTGCACTCCAGCCTGGTGACAGAGCAAGACCTCATCTCAATAAATAAATAAATAAATAAAACTATTAATATAGCTGTTTAAAGGTAGATATTATTTGGTTTGGATTTTTAACTCACCTTTATGCTACTTCATAAAATCATATAGAAAACAAGCAACAAAGAAGATTTGAAGAGAAAGAAAAAATATGTTTTGCAATAATAATCAAAAGGAAGCTAGAGTGACAACAGTAATAGCAGATAAAATAGAATTTAAGGCAAAATCATTGATAAGAATATAGAGGGGACACTACATAATATGAACAAGAATAATTTCTCAAGAAGATAATAACAATCATTCATCAATATACAGTGTACCTAACAAAAAGTTTGAGAAATACATATATTTTTTTAATTGACATAATTAGAAGGATAAATTTACACACCCAAATGGTTTCGGGGTATTTTAACACAGATCAATCCAAAATTCATAGTTCACACTTTCTTTGTTTCTTTCTTTTCTTTCTTGAGTCAGGGTCTCACTTTGTCACCCATAATAGAGTGCAGGGGTGCAGTCGCAGCGCACTGCAGCTTCAAATTCCTGGGCTTAAGCAATCCTCCTACCTCAGCCTCCCAAAGAGCTGGTATTATAGGCATAAGCCACTGAAACAACTACAAAATTATCCATTCCCTAGATCCCAAAGTACTTCTTAAAATATTTTTAAATATCATTTAAATTGTATAATTGATCATGATCAAAATATAAGTATGAAAAGAGTTTAAACTTGCAAGTTTTTTTAATATACTACTAAATAACTCATGAATTAAAACAAAAGCACTATAGAAGTTAGGAAAGTTGTAATAGCAGAATGATAATAGCAGTACATATCAATAGCTACTGGATGAAGCTAATGTGATATTTCAAGAAAAATTATTAACATTTTGACAATTTTTTCCTGCTCACAGACCACAGGCAGGACCAACTTGGTCAGTCAGAGTTCCAAGAACATCAAAACTCAAAAGGAAGGAGATGGAACTTCAATCTCTTTCCCCCTTGTAGCATCCTCACTGGAGTCTCATCCACTCTGAGTCTACTTTCTTTGCTTTAGTCTCCATCCCCAGCAGCCATAAGAATTTTCCTTTTTCATATTGAAAGAGAACTTCCTTTACATCATGTCTTGGATACTATTTACACTTATAATTTATAAGACTCTTTTCATGCCTGTAGTCCTAGCACTTTGGCAGGCAAGGCAGAAGGATTGCTTGGACCCAGGAGTTCAAGACCAGCCTGGGCTGATGAGACCCTATCTCTACAAAGAAAAAAAAAATTATAATTAGCTGGGCATGGTGGCACATGCCTGTAATCCAAGCTACTCAAGAGGTTGAAGCAGTAGGATCCCTTGGACCCAGGAGTTTGAGGTTACAGTAAGCTATAATCATGCCACGGCACTCCAGCCTGGATGACAGAGCAAGAACATGTCTCAAAAAATAAAATAATCTTTTCAAAATCATCCAAGGCTTTTTCTTTATATGTGATTTTTCAAAAAACTGTTTTTACCTTTCAACAAAGTTTAGCTATCATAATTATTCCCTCACTGGGAATTTTAGTTTGACACTCAAAATTGAGACATATTTTTCTACCAATCAGAAGCTATCTACCTTTGAAGCCATAAATCCCCTTGTTCATAAAAGAAGTAACCATGCACTCTGTGATTCGGGAGGTATAAAATATACGTTAGCTCAATATTTTCAAAAATAGTACCGCTATGCTTCCAGTTTATGCTCCCAAATGTAAGGAGCTTGGAAGTTGCTGGTCCATGCTAATGACAAGTTAAAAACTGAACAGATTGAAAAATCGACAACTCTTCTTGGATCCGTGAGAGATGGAGGACACAGGGCAAATGGCTGCTCCCAAATTGGAGAGACAGGTAGACAAATATGGGAGTCATGGCATACTGAGCAGAGACTCACAAGTAGAAACTGCCATGGGAACCAGTGCCAAAGTAGGAAAACCTGAACTGTAAGTCATAAATTGCCAGAGGCTCAGTGTGAACAGTTTTGAGAGTTAAAAACTCCAGTCATAGGGGAGCTCTCACAGTCTTGTGAGATTTACTTCCATGAGCTCAACCAGGTTCCCACAGTAAATATTAGAGAAAAATCCACCGCCACTCCCCCACCATGCTTCCAGCAGGGGGAGGAAAAAAAGGAACCACTGTGAAATACAACAAAGCACTCTTTTCCTCTTAATAAGGACCACCCTCAGAAGAATCTCGTTAATCAGAGCCTAACCTACTGGTGTATTACCAGAGTCTAACTGACCTGGGAAGAGAAGTTCTCAACTCTAGTCAGCTCTAGTCTTCCACCTGGAAGCAGGAAAATATCCAACTCCAGCTCATTCTAGCTATGCTGTTCCACATAACAGCGCAAGCAAATGAATTAGAAACACTTGTACGTTCACAGTCCAGAGGCATAAGCTCACTAAAAGACTGAGACCTAATCACAGGGCCACGGAATGCTTTCTCTCCCCCTACACCTCATCACCACATTACCAAAGGCCTATGTACAGCAGTTCTTTTTACCCAGTACATCATGTCCAGCTAACAAGAAAAAATTACAAGGTATATTAAAGGACAAAAAAGACACAATTTGAAGAACTAGAGCAAGCATCAGAATAAGACATGGCAAACATATTGGAATTATCATACTGGGAATTTAAAATAACTATGATTAATATGTTAAAGGTTCTTACAGATTAAGTAGACAGTATGAAAGAACAGATGAGCAATGTAAGTAGAGAGATGGAAATTCTAGAAAGAACCAAAAAGAAATGCTAGAGACCAAATATACTGTAACAGAAATGAATAATTTTTTTGTTGGGCTTGCTAGAAGACTGGACATGGCTGAGGAAAGAATCTCTGACCTTGAGCATCTAACAATAGAAACTTTGAAAACTGAAAACCAAACATAACAAAGACTGGAAAAAAAAAAAACCACAATATCCAACGACTGTGGGACAACTAAAATAGATGTAACACACATGTAATAGGAACATCAGAGGTAAAAGAAAAAAAGAAAAGAGAAAAAGAAATAGTAAAACAATAATGACTGAGAATTTTCTAAACTTAATGTCAGACACCAACTACAGATCCAGGAAGCTCAGAGTACACCAAGGAGAATAAATGCCAAAACAAAGAAAGAAAGAAACAAAGAAACCCTACATCTAGGCCTGTTCCGAGACTGGGTAATTAATAAACGAAAGAGGTTTAATTGACTCACAGTTCTGCATGGCTGAGGAGGCCTCAGGAAACTTATAGTCAAGGTGGAAGGGGAAGCAAACATGTCCTTCTTCACATAATGGCAGGAAGGAGAAGAATGAGTGCCCAGCAAAGGGGGAATCCCCTTATAAAACCATCAGATCTCATGAGAGCTAGCTCACTATCATGAGAACTAGATGGGGGAAACTGCCCCATGCTTCATTATCTCCACCTGGTCCCTCCCACAAAACATAAGGATTATGGGAACTACAATTCAAGATGAGATTTGGGTGGGGACACAGACAAACCATATCACATATCATTTTCAAACTACAGAAAGTCAAAGATCAAGAAAAAATCCTGAAAGAAGACAGGGAAAATTTAAAAAGCAATCTTGCCTATATAGAAACAAAGATAAGAATTACATCTGACTTTTCCTCAGAAACCATTTACTATGAGCTAAATATCCCCCAAATTTCATATTTTTGAAAGGAAGATTGTTGAAACTTAATCCCCATTCTCGTGGTACTAAAAGGTACAGCCTTTGGGGAAGTGATTAAGTCATGAGGGCAGAGCCATGGATTACAAGTGCCATGTAGTAGGGCACTTACAAAAGGGCTTGAGGGAGTGAGTTCCCTCTCATCTTCTCTTCTGCCATGTGAAGACACAGTATTCATCCCCTTTTGCCTTTTGTTCCTTCTGCCATGCTAGGACACAGAATTCATGCTGCCATCTTGAAGACAGAAACTGGGGCCCTCACCAGACACTGAACCTTCTGGCACATTGATCTTCAACTTCCCAGCCTCCAGAACTGTGAGAAACAAATTTCTGTTCATAAATTACCCCATGTGTGGTATTTTATTGCAGCACAGACTGAGACACCATCCAAGCAAGTAGACACTGGAGTGAAATATTAAAAGTGTTGAGAGAAAATATCATCAACCTAGAATTCTGTAACATACAAAATTATCCTTCAATAGAGAAGGAGAAATAAAGACTCTCAGACAAACAAAAACTGAGGAAACTTTTTGCAGGTAGACCTGCCTTCCAAGAAATGTAAAAAGAATTTCTTTAGAGAAACGGAAAATAATACAGCTCAGAAATTCATATCTATATTAGGGAAGACCATCAAAGAAGGAAAAAGTGAAGGTAAAGTAAAACATCTTACTTATTCTTAGTTGATCAAACAGGTAACAGTTTGTTAAAAATATAATATCAACAATGTACTTAGTTATATATGCTTATATCTAATGTGTGTATATACATACACATAAGCATGCAGGTATGTGTATATATAAATGGGGGAGAGGGAGAAATTAGAATTATTTCACCATAAAGTATTTTCACAACTCATAAAGTGATAGTGTGTTATTTGAAAGTGGACTTATATTCATGGTAAATGTATATGATGTATATTGCAAACTCTATAGGAATCATTTTAAAAGTAAAAATATAGTATAAGTGGTGCTGGAACAACTGCACAACTACATGCAGAAAATTTAATCCAGACACAGACTTTATGTCATTCACAAAAGTTAGCTCAAAATAGATCATAAACCTAAATGTCAAATGCAGAAGTAAAACTCCCAGAATATAACATACGAGAACACTGAGATGACCGTGGGTATGGTGATTAGTCCTTAGATGCAGCACCAAAGGCATAGTCCATGAAATAAATAACTGATAAACTGAATTTTATTAAAGTTAAAAACTTCTGCTCTGCAAAAGACAATGTCAAAAGAATGAGAAGACAAGCCAGAGACTGGGATAAAATATTTGCAAAGGACCTATCCAATAGACGATAGTTATCCAAATTATATAAATAATTCAACAATAATAAAACAAATAACCCAATTTTTTAAATGGGCAAAAGACCTTACTAGACACCTTACCAAAGATATACAGATACAAATAAGCATATTAAAAGATGCTCTACATCTTATGCCACCTGAGAAATGCAAACTGAAAGGACAATGAGATACCACTACTCACCTATTAAAGTGGGTAAAATCCGGAACATTTACAACAGAAAATGTCCATTAGAATGTGCAGCAACAGGAATTTTTACCACTGCTGATGAGAATGCAACAGTGTACACCCACTTCAGAAGACATTTTGGCTATTTCTTACAAAACTAAATATGCTGTTACCACACAATCCAGGAATCATGCTCCTTGGTATTAAACCGAATAAGGTGAAAACTTATGTTCACACAAAACTCTGCATATGAACGTTTATAGTAGCTTGATTCAAAATTGTAGGTACATGAATAAATACACTGTGGTAGAGCCTAACAATGGAATATCATTCAGAGCTAAAAAGAAATGAGCTCTCCAGCTTTGAAAAGACACTGAAGAACTTTAAATGCATATTAGTATGTTTTTTAAAAAGCCAATGTAAAAAGGCTACATATTATATTATTGCAAATATATGACATTGCAGAAAAGGCAAAACTATGGAGGCAGAAAAAGACTAGTGGTTGCCAAGGGTTAGAGTGGGGGAAGGGATGAATTGGTGGAGCAGAGATAATTTTTAGGGCAGTGAAAATATTCTGATACTATATTGGTAGATACACAAAATTATATATTTGTCTAAAACCGTAGAATGTAACACACCGAGAGAACCCTAATGTAAACTATAGATTCTGGGTGATGATATATCAGTGTAGTTTCATCAATTATAACAAACATACCCCTCTGGTAGAGAATGTTGACAACGGATGAGACTATGCATGCAGGGTGGACAGTGGCAGAGGGTATTTAGGAAATCGCTGCATCTTCTCTTAAATTTTGATATGAACTTAAAATTACACTTAAAAAATAGCCTTAAAAATAGTATCCCCAATAGGAACCCATAAATAGTGTTATCAGCTACCAATTGTTAGATAAAGTTATTATAGTAAAATATAAATTATTTCCCTTCTCCTAAGAAACCTAGAGCCTGGATGATGTATTAAGGCCTACCTATAATAAAACAACTCTCCACAAAAGGCAATAAAGTATTTATTGTATAATGTGGGAATACAATCAGAGTTAGAGTGGAAAAAGATAATTTCAAGATGAAGTCCTCTGATAACAGGGGGAACTGATGGGGTCTTGAATGGTAGATGAAGCTGTAATAAATAGGAAGGGGGCATTCTGAGGCAGGGTACTAAAGGAAAAGTTAGAAAACAGGCTTACCACTATTCACAATAGCAAAGACATGGAATCAACCTAAATGTCCGTCATTGAGACACTGGATAAAGGAAATGTGATACATATACACCACAGAATACTATGCAGCCATTTAAAAGGAACGAGATCATGTTCTTTGCAGAAGCATGGATGGAGTTGGAAGATACTATCCTCAGCAAACTAATGCAGGAACAGAAAACCAAACACTGCATTTCTCACTTATAAGTGGGAGCTGAATGATAAGAACACATGGACACATGATGGGGAACAACGCACACTGGGGCCTGTCAAAGGGGGCATGGGAGGAAAGAGAGAGCATCAGGAGAATAGCTAATGGATTCTGGGCTTAATACCTAGGTGATGGGATGATCCATGCAGCAAACCACCATGGCACACAGTTACCTATGTAACAAACTTGCACATTCTGCACATGTACACCAGAACTTAGAATAAAAGTTGAAGAAAAAAACTAAGAAAGAGTATAGTTTAGACACTTAGGGAAATGTCTTTGTTTTAAAAAGTGTACTGTAAAAAAAATTAAAAATTAAAAAACATTAAAAATAAATAATAATAAAAGAAAACAGGCTTATTGATGGGACAGAGTGGTTCCACGTAATGAAGCTGAGAATGTGGGTTTCTTTGTAAGGAAGTCATGGGAGACATGCCTGAAAAGGCAGGCTGTGGCAAAGCTGACAATAGGGCAATAGGGGGTGGAGGGACTCTAAATGTTTAAAATGTTCCGACTCTGATCTCTAGGCAACAAAAAACTGCTAAAGATTGTAGTGAGGGAAAATGCCATAGTTGAAGAACTTCTAGAAAACTCTTTGGTAAGAGCATACAGGTAGAAAAGAGGGTATTTTAAGTGGGAAGAACGGCTGGTCATGTAAACAAATTATTCAATTTTGTCAGATGAGTCAACTGAGAGAGTCGATCTGCCTCAAGACTTGTGTATGATAGAGCAAGGAGTCAAAATCAAGGCTATTAACCTATCGCCTTGAACATATCTATTAATCTATGTCATTCCTTTCAGGAATTATTTCAGGTGAAATTAAAGTATGTGAAGTTTGTGTTCAAGTCCTACAGTTTACTCTTCCCTCCAAGCATCACAGTACATTCTACTCCACCACCATTAACAACTCCAACCTCAGCCCTTTCATCTTACCCCAAATAACACACCTGGAACATTCTTCTCAACCTTCCAAAACTCCTTTCAGGAAAAGGCTCTGAGAAATGGATTTTATATAAAGATAGAAATGTCAAATAAAATTTTGATAAATAAACATCTCTCTAAGGTGTGTGATTTTAAGATTTAACACAGAGGAATGTTACCCTCATCGCAAACATCGAGACATATTTTGGTAAAGAAAAGTCTTTCTGATGAGCCTGAAAACATAGATATATAGGGGGCCTCCTATTGATAACCATCCTACTTGTGGAAAATTGCTCCAGAAACCTATTTACACTCTCTTGTCCTATCATTGTGGGAGACAAAGGTGACACTGGAGAAAGTGAGAGGAAAGAGAATAAGGTTTGCAGCCCACAGGGAATGCTGGTGGGTCAAGCTGTGAAAATGACTTGTAAGCATCAAAAGTTATTATTGCAGCAACACAGAATGGCAATGAATCACTGCACAACAAGCTTCCTGAGTCTCTGGAAATTGTCTCCTCATAAAATAAGGAAGTAATTCTTGTTTTTAAGAGGGAATAAATGCATACAATATTTAGCTTGAAGAAGAGGCCTGCCCTACAAAAGACAGGGTTCAGTCTACATACAGATCCATTATAGTGATGGTCAGCAAAGGGAAGTGTCTGAAAGTGTGATTCAGCCATCAAGAAATTACATTTTTGGAACTGCTTTGACTATATATATACTACAGGTCAAATCCCATTATAGGAAAGATTATTATGCTAACACCTCTGTATAAATATTTGCCACTTACTTAAACTAGCACACTTTTTTGTGGGTTTATTCTTACCCAAAACAGCCCACTTTTCTTCTGAGCATTCATAGCTACATTAGTGTACACTGCTCTTTCACCTTGGATACCTAAGGGAATATGATCCGGAAAAAGGAACACTCCGTGGAAAAAGGAGGAGTCACAATTCTCTGCTTCTTGGACCATAAAGAAGAGCTGAGTGTTGAACTCTGTGGTCTGCCTCTTCTGGCACATGTCATGGCTATAAGAAAATGAGTCAAACTAAAGAATGGACATAATTAGCATATGCTTGCTAATGCTAATTTCATGATTACCAACAGGCTTTCTGATTCCTGAGCATTTCTACCTTCAGTAAGCTGCTAACTGAAATGCCAGTGAAACTTTACAGCTAACTCTACAGCTAACCCAACTGTCTCCGTCATTTGCTATAATCCCAGCACTGACCTCATCTCTTGCTTTCATCCACCACCCCCCACAGCATTTGCATCCCTCTCTTTCCCATACACACCCATTTTATTTGGGGAGTCATGACCCCACACCCCTTAATTTAGGGGGCCAGAGCAAGATAGACAGATACCTCTTTCTACCCATACCCTTTCTGGGTAGGGAGGGGTATGAGTAGGTGAATGGCTGGAAAACTTCTTTGTATGGGGTTTTCTTATTCTGAATTTAAAAAAAAAGATTTTATTAAAAAAAAAAATTGTCAACTTTCTGGTCAGTGACCTTTAGAAAATTGTAAGGGATACTAGTTTATAAAAATTGTCTATCTCCAGTTTAAAACCATAACAGTGTCATTTAACCTAATTCAACAACCTAAGAAAGTAATAGAGTAACATTTCTTGGCTGAATCAATACTGCATTAAAGAAAGGTGCTATCATTGAAAAGTTATGAATACAAAACAGCTCAATGATGTATTAGTGTCATCGCTCGCTGTCTCTTTCAGTTTGCTTGCATTACTGAATATAAGCAGAAAAGAACCCTTCTTTTGTTTAGATTTGTCAGTGAGATCCCATTTGTATTCCATTCTGCCCTGTATTAAGGTTTTATATCTTCCATTCAAAGCACTGCAGGTACAAAAGATGCAACTCAAATACCAGAACAACTATTGAAGCCTATTTAGTGTTTCTTAGTGCATTCTTGAAGAGTTCATGTTTTAAAAATCATTTAGTAACTTGTCTCTAAAATTAGGCAAATTATTACTGCCAAGACGTTCTTTGCTTTGTGATACTGGAAGCCTCAAAGCAATTTTTTCATGGTCATTTAGCACAAACTTCAATATAATTTTCAAAAAATATTAAGCTTTTTAAAGGGTTAATATCTTTGATAAATTAAAAAACACTTACAAATCAACAAGGACAAAACAAGCAGCCAAAGAGAAATTATAATACCTTGTGGGAATGCAGGTTTGTTAGAACAGGCATTTTCATCCTTTGCTATTGGGCAGTAAATGAGAAAATTTACTTTCTGGAAAATAATTTGCTAACTTCATATCAAAATCCTTAAAAATATTTTACCCTGTGATGAAGCAATTTCACATCTAGGTGTTTACCCAAAGAAGGGGAAAAAATATCAGGCATGGATTTTTTAAAAATGCCGACAGGTGATTTCCAAGGGTATTAATTATATCATCTTTAAATTCCTGATAAATTAGACATTACAATAGTAACCAACAATAAGAGACTTTCCAGAGCAGACACTATATCCAACATAATACCTAGCACAAAAGTAAAAACGTAAAAAAATTGTTAACTGATTTAATACATAAGTGAACATTTATTTGAAAAACCAGTGCTCGTAAAAATGAGGCCCACAAGCCGGGCGCGGTGGCTCACGCTTGTAATCCCAGCACTTTGGGAGGCTGAGGCGGGCGGATCACGAGGTCAGGAGATCGAGACCACGGTGAAACCCCGTCTCTACTAAAAATACAAAAAATTAGCTGGGCGTGGTGGCGGGCGCCTGTAGTCCCAGCTACTCGGAGAGGCTGAGGCAGGAGAATGGCGTGAACCCAGGAGGCGGAGAGCTTGCAGTGAGCCGAGATCGTGCCACTGCACTCCAGCCTGGGTGAAAGAGCGAGACTCCGTCTCAAAAAAAAAAAAAAAAAAAAAAAAAAATGAGGCCCACAGTTTGGCAACACCAATATCACCTTGCTAGAAATACACATTTTGAAACCCTAGCCCAGATCTAATAATTGATAAATTCTGGGGATCGAGCTTAGGAAACTATATTTTAATAAGCCCTCCAGATGATTCTGACTTACACTAAGATTTGTGAAGCACTGAGCTAGAATATTATGCACCCTTCAAAAATTAAAATCTCTCAGCTTCATTCTATCTTTAACATTTTTTCTATGTTTACCTCTACCATCAGAGTAAGCTATTTAAAATTCTCCCAACAGCATAGACTTAGTTCCCCTCTAAGCCCAGATTCCTCTAGAAACCAAAAACGGAGAGAAGCTGAAAGGTAGCAAAACCTTTATTGGGTTGCCCTTGTCAAATTTTATTAAGATCCTTGCCTGGTGTTGTGATTGAAAATGTCCAGAATCTGGAAATAGAACTGTGTTGAAATTCTGGCTGTACTACTTACTAACTTGGAAACCTGAACAAATGAACTTCTTTGAGTTTCCATTTCTTCAACTATGGAATGAGGCTAAAGATACCAAAATGTCAGTGTTTTAAAGTGTCAATATATTTAACTCCATGTATCACCATGCACACATTAGATCCTCCACAACTGTTAATCCCCTTTCCTTGGATCAGTGCTGGTTTCTTTAAAATCCCTCATGTATGCTTAGTAAGGAGGGATTTATGTGAAGGCATTTCTCACCATCTTGGGTGTTTGTTACAGTGTTTGACACTTGCAAGGCAATTCATAAATACTCGATGATTGATGGATTGACTGATGTGATGAGTAAGACTGAGGCAGAGTTACAGAATCCAGTCCTTTGGACCTCACTAGACTGTATGGAACCACTTGAGAAAGATGAGAAAAGCTTAAGCCTGTTGCTACTAAAAGAAAAATGCCTGTGAATAGAGTAATCTTCCTACTCCTTACCATGCACAGTTATCCTCCATTATCTGTGCTTTCCTTCCTATAAATGAGATCAGATCTCTTCAAACAGCTGTCAGGCTGCCTTTAAGGCAGAACAGCACTGGATGATATTTACCAAGCTGTAATAAGAGATAACATACGACTTCCAGATGTCCCTTGTATTGGCAAACGGAAGTGTTGAGCATACTCAAAAGATTAAAACTGAAGGAATTCAGTTATTTTCCCCAAAATTGGCAACAGAAATTGAAAAGATGACATCATGAGACCAATTTGAACATGGAATAGAAAAATCTATCAAAATATGGCACTTAATCCTTCTTTGAGAATCTGTTATAAGCCAGAAGTCTTTGTCAACAGAGACCCTCTCTTTCAACATAATGAACCCTTCACATTGCAACCTAACTCCTACAAAAAGAAACACATGCACACAGTCTTAGGGACTGTATTACATGAAATGAGAACAGATGGACAAAGTTTACTTTATTTCCAATATTGCAGTAGTGCTTGAGGGGGGAAGAGTTAAGACATGTTTCTTGCCATGAAAGCACTTATAAGCAGGCACATAAACACATAAATAAAATAAATAATTATAGGTATATTTATAGAGATTGGATTAGGGTACATCAGGTGCACAGAAAAAAAAAAGGTCCCTTTTATTAGTGGTGTCAGGGGAGGGAGAAGGCTTAAACAGCTTATCTTGAGATAAATCTCTAAAGGCAAGCTGGTCCTCAGAAGCCTTGCTCCTCAAAGTGTGGTCCTTGGACTGCAGCTTGCTAGAATGCAAAACTCAGGCCTCACCCTAGAGCTACTGAATCAGAACTGATTCTTGCATTTTACCGCGATCCCCAAAAGATTCATGGGCACATGAATCTTAAACCTTTAATCTGAAACCTCTAAGAAACACTAATCTGAAGTTTTAGAGGAGCGTTAGAGGCAGAAAACTTTCTGCAGTAAGTTGATCAAATAGCATGAGACATCAAGATAGCTAGTGTAGGCCAAGAATTAAAAACTGGAGGCCCATAATCCAAATTCAGCCCACATATGTGCTTTATTAGGATTGCACAGTGCTTCAAACATTGAGAAATTTAAAATAAAAATCCAGATTTTCTGATTTACTTGGAAAAAAAATCAGAAGTTTTCTCCAAACTGGACCTACATTCACATATAAGAACAAAGAACAGGATAGACTGTCAGCTTCAGACAAAGGTGAGCCCAGAATTACCTTTCACTCAGCCCTCTTTGCCCATTGTCATTATTACCTTTCTAGTCTCAAACAGACATTTGAGACTGCTACCTTTGGAACTGACTCTGCTTTACGGAAATTTAACAAGGAATGAAGAGAGAGAAACAAGACAGCAGCTAAGGTGTGTTGGGAACAGGCCCCCCCAAAATCTGGCCACAAACTGGCCCCAAAACTGGCCATAAATAAAATCTCTGCAGCACTGTGACATGTTCATGATGGCCATGATGCCCACGCTGGAAGGTTGTGGGTTAACCAGAATGAGGGCAAGGAACACCTGGCCCACCCAGGGTGGAAAACCGCTTAAAGGCATTCTTAAGCCACAAGCAATAGCATGAGCGATCTGTGCCTTAAGGACATGCTCCTGCTGCAGATAACTAACGAAACCCATCCCTTTATTTCGGCCCATCCCTTTGTTTCCCATAAGGAATACTTTTAGTTAATCTATAATCTATAGAAACAATGCTTATCACTTGCTTGCTGTCAATAAATACGTGGGCAAATCTCTGTTCGAGGCTCTCAGCTCTGAAGGCTGTGAGACCCCTGATTTCCCACTCCACACCTCTATATTTCTGTGTGTGTGTCTTTAATTCTTCTAGCGCCGCTAGGTTAGGGTCTCCTTGACTGAGCTGGTCTTGGCAAAGCTGGAACATGGAGTTGATGGGAGAACTCTGAATATGTCTCTGGCTATGAAATAAATACTAATAAAAAGTAAGAGGGTGTTAATGTGGGAGAGAGAGGGTGAGCAGGGAACAAAATTCTGGGGGAAAAAAGATGATATCAAGATCACAGAAGGGCTTAACCCACCTCTTGTTCTGAGGAAGGATAGAATGGTGAGGTGTGTTCAGATATAGATAATTGTTCAGGTTCTCAAAGGTAAACTAAAGAGTTTCTGTCTGAGAACCACAATACTCTCCACACGGTTGCAGGCAAGGTCATCTGCTGAGAGTAAAGCGGTAGTGACAGGAATTTCAGAAGAATGGTGAACATTTAGAACAGCAATCCACAGTGGGTAACAGGAACAGGAACTGATCAAAGCTTTAGATGAATTTTCACATGATCTGGGGAGCCCCACTGAAGCTGAGGAGCAGAACAGAAAAATATCAAGCTTCATGAGTGTGATGAACTCGGGTCCTTCCCTCCAGATGACCATCACATGAATGAGAAGTGAATGTTTGAACGGGCCAGAGTTTGCAGGCTGAATACAGAAAAAGGTCAAGATGCTAAGAGTATTAATAAGAGTTGCCGAAGTGACCCACCATGAAGCCCTGGCTAAACTACAACTGAAGGAAAACTCTGAGAGTATTAATAAACTTACAGAAAAAAGAGGAACTAAGGAGACAGAGGTGACAGTAACTCAAGAAGTAGATTTAAAGAGCCAATGAATAGTCACTGGTAGATCCAGATTTTGAATTTAAGGCCGTCTGATCCCAAAATCTATACTCTTTCTGCTATAACTCACCATTTCTATAAGTTACATAAAAATATAAGGACAAATCTCCATTTTTCTGAAATGGCACAATTAGAGTCTATTTGCCCTGGAATCCCTGGAGGGAATCACTAGGAGGTCATCCATATGTTGTTAAATAAGTAGAGTGCTTTCACTTCTGTTGACTCCTCTGCTTCCCTTTGATTTCGTATTTCCTCATGCCAGCTGTTTTCTATATTCTATCAAAGTCTTCAAAGTAAGACAGAAGCAAGGATATTTATGTATTGTCATCTGTAAAACTGCCAGTTCAAAAGAAGACAAATAAACAACTGTTATACAAGTTCCACATGTTTTAAAAGAGGCAGAAGTGTCAACACTAATATTTCTGGCTTCAAATTACCACCTTTGTAACTGTAAAATGCTCTACTGTGCATCCTGCAGATTCATTAAGCTATCATGATGATAATAATAACCATTATTTTTATTCTTAACACTAAAACATTTGAGGCTTTGGCATGTAAATACCAAAAATTACTACCTGATATTAGGTCCACTGAATGACAAAGAATAAATGACTTTATTCTTAGTCTCATTGGTAATTATTATTGTCACTAAAGCCAATTTATGGTGCTTCTTTTCCAAATAACTCCTTGAAGCTTTATTTTACCTCATTTAGTTTACATAAGTGATTATCAAATGTTATTGTTATGTATATAATTCAGTCAATTACCTAACAATTTAAAACATAGTAAGTGCAGACTTGGGAAGAGTGAATTCACAATATTGTAATAGGTTTGAAACACTAACAGAGCAAAACTTTCAGTAAGTGCTAAGTTTTTTTTTTAACTCTGCTCTAACAGTTGAGGACAAATGCTTAATTGAAGAAGGCAAGAATGAGCCAAAAAGAAAGAAAGAGTTTAGCAATGGGGAAACACATTCTAGGCTCTATTCACCTCAGAAAGTACATTGCCCTACCTAAAATTGGAGAATGGGAAGATAAAAGTCATTTAGGAGTTCATAAACTCATCCTTACTACAATGGTAGAAAGTCTTTTGTCGAAGGCAGTCGCAGGCAATAACAGGGTTTACAAGTTATTTTAAGAAATCTCAACCACATTAGACGATTGCATACCATAATAAAAAGAAATAAAAACAGTTAACATTAATGCAATCTATTTGGTTAGTTCTTTATAGTAGAGTAACACCCATCACTGAACTTTAATTACAACTAGTTGCATAAAAACATACCAAGACACACTGCAGTTAGTATGTGTCAGTTTTGATGCAAAAAAAAAAAGCTTCATTCAATAAATACTGATATGGGATAATTGAAATACATTAACAAGGGGTATTAAACAAAATAGACAAAAGAGGGACCTATTCCACACACATATTCTATCTGCCACTTGACAGCTTTGTATCCATAACCTAATGAGAAGGGGCTGCTAGTCAACACCAAACCAATACTCTATCTTGGACATTAAGTGTACTCAAATGTCTTCGGGAATAAAAGTAGATTGAATGCATGAATATATTGGTCTATGTGTAAGTGTTCTCAGTTTACCTGTTTAAAAAAATTGCAGTTTATTAGAATAGATTAAGTTCTTCTTAGCTAATTCATTTACCGTTTTGCTATGCACTAAATTTTAAAGAGAACATCTTCAAGTATTCATTAACAATAATTATAATATCTGGACAATATTTTTGTATTAGTCTCAGTTTTCTGTATTTTTTTAATTGAGCCAAATGACTCCTATTGCCATTCCTAGACCCTTTGATTTGTATTCATCCAATAAGTAGATCTCTTCATAGCATTGATAAGCAACCTGATTTTGATTTGGATGAGGCTCCTTCTGCTCAAGATGCTGTGTTTGCCATTGTAAAGTTAAAATAATTATAAAATACTGTTCTTGCATTCAAAGAACTTACAATATCATACTGGTAATAAATTAATAAATTGTTTCTATAAACAAAGACACGGATGAGACTTCTGCCCATTGCTCCAACTCTATCTTTCACTGTAGCATTATATCTATGCTTTGTGAATAGAGGAGTACTCATAATTAACCCAAAAAGTTGTGCTACTTCAAGTCTCTATGACACCATTTACACAGCCAATTCTGCAAGAATACCCTTCTAATTTTTCCCACCTATACCTTTACCCTATGCACTTTTAACACTTCTAACTAGAGAAGTTGCCTCATCAATGAAGCCAATTTTTATTTACAATAAAAGAAATGACTATTTTATCTCCTCTTCCTCCATGATATCCTATACTGGCTTCTGTCACACACCCAAAGTTTACAGACTCACACATTCCAGGCAACTAATGGAAGTGAAGGACACAGCAAGGTTAAAAGAAATAAATAAGGGACTACAGCAAATTGGGGATAGTACCTAAATAAAGTACTGCCATTAATTTTATTTAATTGTCTGCATGTCAAACAAGGTACAAACAAAACTTAACGTATGATCCCTTCATTTTGGAATGTATACTCTATCTAACTTTGCTTTATTTGCATGAGTATAGCTTTCCCCTCCCAAAAACATAACAGTTCTTGAAGGACAAGACTGCGTCATAATCACCTCTATTTTCCCAACTTCTAACACACTGCCTAATACGTATTAAAAACTACCTGAATATTTATCGAATGTATGGATGCAGTATTAGTCACTAAAAAGTGCTAGAGCTTTGTCCATATTGTTTGAAGTTTTTCTGTTTAATCTTGGGGAAAAGATTTTCTGAGGACACACCGTAAAGTTGTTGATGACAGATATTTTTTACAACTAACTGTCTTAGCCTGTTTTGTATTGCTATAACAAAACATCCAAGACTGTGTAACTTATAATAAAATAAAATTTTTCTGGTTCATGGTTCTGGAGGCTGGGAAGTCCACAATCAAGGGGCCACAACTGGGGAAGGCCTTCTTACTGTGTCATTCCATGGCAGAAGGCAGAAGGGCAAAACAGAGCAAGAACAACAGAGGGCAAGAGGGGATCACACTTACTTTTATAGGAAACTCACTCCCACAATAATGACATTAGTCCTTTTCATAAGGGTAGATCCCTCATGACCTAAACAGTTCCCACTAGGCCCCACTTCCCAACATACTGCATTCGAAATTAAGTTTTCAAGTCATAAACTTTGGGGAAACCAATCAAACCATAACACTAACTAAGCTACAACTTTTGTTTTAGGATTCTAATAATAAGTATAACAAAGTGACCAAAAAAGTGAAGCTGTATCCTTTCCCTTTATAATTGTTTTTAAACTTCACATCCTCCAAATCAAATTTGTTTAAAATACAAAAAAAAAAATACAATAAATTAAGAGAAAATCAAGTTCTACATTGGTTCTGTTCATGTTCAGAAGAAACGTTAAACGAATAAATAGTTGGATAGATAATTTTTTTAAAATAAAGACAAAATGTGCTGAGATTTCAGTATCACATTTATATATAAAACGGGGACTATATGTGGGTACTCATTATTCTTTGTAATAGTAGAGATACTATATTCAACAAAACCAGTCCTTGGAATCCCAACAGAGGTAGATTATCCAGTTTCCTAGGAGGTACTTCCCAAAGTAAGTGACAGTGTGAATGCCAAAGTGATAAACACCACCCTAAAAATCCCATGAAAGGGAGAAGAAAATGTAGAAACTGCCTTTTCAAAAAGTATTATAACAGTGAGAAAATAATGGCAATGAGGAGATCTAGGGAACCCAAAACCTACCTGTTGCCTTTTGCCTTCATGCTGCCTTGATTATTCCTGGAATATTAAGATAGTTTAAATGATAATAGCCCTTCCTCAAAACTCAACCACTTTTGTAAAGATAATGAGACACAACCAGGAAAGGAGGAGGAGAGGAGCCTGAATGGAGGTCTTGCCTGTATCCATGGCATAGATGAGGTTACTGACAGCAGAAAGGATAAGCCAGCAAGTAGGTGGATGCAGGTAATTCCTACCCTCTAGGCCTCCCTGTTAAATGGGTGAAAGCCTCATTGACACCCATGGGAGGCAGCCTGCTGAGGTCACTGGGACTCAGGGACATAAGGATAAAAGGAAAAGGGTGATACCATTTTTCCTCTCCCTCTTGTACCCTGGGTATTTGCTGGGAAGAAAAGGGAACTAAGGGATGCCTTTTTCCCTTCTTTCCAGATGGGTAACCAGTCATCTTCAGTCTGCATATCTCTTGAATCCATCCTGAATCACTGAGACTCTTTAAAAAAAAAAAAAAAAAGCCCTTCTTTTTCCTTTTTTTCTCCTCTGTTCTCTTTTCACAGATGAGTAATTGTGTCCCATTACCACAGAACACTCTCCTTGGATGCATCCCCCAAATTGGGAAAAGTTCAATTCTCCCAAACCTTAAACTACTTGGCTTAAAATTGAGCTTGGGGGGAGGGAACAGAGAAGCCTGACATGCCAGCAAAAGGGTAAAAGTTCTTGCCAGTCAGACTTCTAGCCACTCTCTCCCTGTGAAAACTGGTAAAAGAAATGGTAAAAATCACTATTTATATCCTCTGTAAAGTTTTGATTAATGGACAAAGAGATTTGTGAGGCTAGTCTTAAGCTGTAGTGAATCTGTTGTACTGGGTGCTAGGAATTTGTCTTTCTGTATCTTTCTATCAGAAAGAGGAGTATGTTAGGAGAGAATGCAGGCCTATGGCCCCATAAGTCCATTGTTTAAGCCAGCCTGGAAAACTGGTCAGTAAAAAACTCTGCTACAGGTCTCTGAAGAAAAAAATTTGGATGAGGTCTCCATCTTGTTTTATGTCCTTGGGAGCTTGCCCTTGTAACCATGTGGCAGTACTTTCTTTTGGTCTATGCCAATTTACAGTGGAGACCTGGGTTCAATCCTGGCTTAGGAAATGAGTACTTTCTGGTTAATATGTGTGTGACTTTCACCATGTGCTGATTCTCTTTCCCTCCATGAACAACCTCTAGCTTCCTTTCTTAAATCTTCCTTCCTCTGAGCTACCTTTAGATTCTAGATTTTGTAGAAACTCCTTATCACCTCTTTGAAAATACCTCCTACACTCACACTTAAGTCATAACCTTAGTTGAAACTTGTTGGTTTCACCTGTGAGGTTACTTTTGGTAAAGTCTAAAAGCCAGAAATATTGGCCACTTGGCATGGCTAAAGTCAGGTAATAACGGATTTTAAAGGATTTTTTAAGAGCACTATGGTTAAAAGTCAGCTTAATTAAAAGTGGATATCCAAGATATAGATAGATCTAAAATGCTTTTATGTCTTTTCTCTTCTTGGATTTTTGTTTTGCTGGAAAAAAATGTTTTTTTTTTTCTTCTCGGTCAACTGAATTATTTTTCTTCATCTTGTTTTGTCACTCTTACTGCACACGAGTGGCCCTAAGATAAATTCTGAGAGCATGGGACTCCTTGGGAAAAACAAAGGAGGTGCCACTGACCCCGTTTTGGAAAAAACTTGTTTTTCTTATGGAATCCCAGGAATGAAAAATGGATACATCCCTCTCAAAATCTGTTTTTATCTTCCAGCCATACCTGCTTATTAGGCCCTACAAACTGCATGCTTTCCTATCCCTCCTTCTTGAAGGGCTCTACCCTGAGGCCAGTAATCCAATTAGGAGATTGGCAAACAAAAAATTCTTACAACTACTGAATCTTCTGTCTGTCTGTGTAGTTTTATATGTGTTACGTGTGTGACGTTTACATTTAAAAGAGCTCTAATTAATTGGTTTAAACAAAATAAGCACTTACATGAAATATTTTTAAAGAAAAAATAAAAGCTGTAATGCCTTTTAGTTCGTGCGACTTTAATCTTCAAGAAATAAAAACACAGTTTCAAAGATTGGTAAAATGCAAATGTCTTCAATATGCAAATATGTGGTCTAAATTATGTTCAGATATTAGGTTTGCTAAATGCTTTAAGGTCATAAACTGCTTCCTTTGTCTTTTGAAAATTGTTCAGCTGGCCGGCTTTACAGTTTGGTGAGGCCCTGGGACATATGGAATTAACCATTCCCCTAACTATGCTGGAAAGAGTCAAACCTTATCTGCACCTAGTATTTAATTAAAATAACCTAAAAGGTTTTACATTAAAATTACAGTTTGCTAAGAGTCACCATTATAACACATAATTGAAACTAATGAAAACAGATTTAACATGCAAGGTGTGTAAGGTAAGTAAAATGTGTTTTTAGTAAAATATTGTAAGAAGGCATGGGAATATAAATCTGTGCATAGTTTAGAGGGTTAAAGTATTGTTTTAAGTTAGATAAGATAAACCTAAAGGTTTAAACAAGTTGTGGAAGGTTTGTAAAATTAATCTTGCACAAGAAATTCTTTACATGAACATATAGACTAATTCAAAAGGGCATTATGTGGTTTTTACATAAATTGAGCATGAAACAAAAGTACAACAAGGTTTTCTTAAGGTACTGATCTTCTCTAACAAAAATTTGAAAAGAGTTATAAAAGGTTTATAAGAATCTCACCTCATGGTCAAATTGCTTAAGATTAGACAGAATTATCTATAATGTTTTATTTATAAAAAACTGAGGTAGACATTAATAGTTGACTAACGAAGGGGGGAAAATTGGCTTTCTCTCCTACAAACAAGATTTACGTGTACTAGTAAAGGATAATGAAAAATTTTCATTTGTCTTGTAAATACTGAAAACAGAAGAAGGAGACAGAAGACAGATTGTTTGGAAAGCTAAGTCTTCCTCTTAATGAGTAAAGGATTTTGCCTGTTTAAAGTATCTTTGAGTCATCATTTTGGCTAAATAACTTATGGTAATCTGGAATTCTATTTCATAATGTCAAGTGTTTTAAACCTCTAATATGTTTAACAGGCTTCCCAAAATCAAATTTCAGCTTCAAAAATTGTCTTTTCTTACTCCTAATTTTGGATGCCACAGAGGGTCCCTGGAACATCCAAAAGAGAGTTAAATAGGATTATTTGACATTTTTAGTTACATGGATTGCCAAAATAAAAATAATGTTTAATCTTCTTCAGATTATATTTTAGTTAATAATACTAACATATGTTCCAAAATTTTATGGAATTTCTAAAATCCTAACATCTGAGTATATGCTATTAATCACAATTAATGTTATTATGTTCTTGTATGTTGTTATTGTAAACAACAGAAATAACCAAATTTCCTTGTCAATCATGTTTTTGACTGTAAATACCCTGGACATTTTTTCATTCACAGACAATTGTTGTCTTGCTTTGATCCTTTTCAAAAGATGGTTTATAATCAGCTATAGGACTTTGAGAGGTGCTCTTAAATGTAGGTTCCTGATACCTTTGGGGCCTGTGACATTAGAATAATGGAAAATCATTCAGGACCCATGAAGGGTTGAAATGTTCATGAATATCAAGCAGAACAAGAGTTAACTGAGTGGACTGAACTAACAGAAAACTGGAGTAATCTTTTTTAGCTTTTTGCTTAAAATGTTGCTGATCCTTCTTTTATTTTTCAGAGTCAACGAAACTTTTCTCTTGAGCTATCCCACCTTTTAACAATTGAGTAAGGTACCATCCTGTGAACAAAATTTGGAACATATCTGTTTCTCTCTGCCTGGCTTCCCCAGAATTCAGAAACTTTGTGAGTATTCTTAACTTATGGCAATATAGTTATTTGCATCAGTGCAATAAGAATGCATTTTCTTTTGCAACAGGACAGAATTGCAGAAACTGGTTGTTTTACTGAGGCTCTGACTGGAATGGCATGCTTTCTTTTAGGAAATCAAGCTTGACTTGCAGAGCCAGTAAAAGTCCTTTTGGAAAACTGGCTTCATACCTTATCTACACAGTCCCCATACAGGGTTCCTAACCTGTGATGAGTAAAGAAAGTCACTTTCTAACAGGTCCAGGAGCCTCAAGCTATTTTGGGACCTTAAGAATAGAGGAATTTACCTAACTCATAGGTATTTGAGGGTACAAACCCATAGGTGGGCTTAGCTTGAAAAGGTCTCACCTGAGATTTCTTGTGGCACAGAGTTTCATCAAAGCAATTTTAAAAGCCCATGTGAAAAATAGTTATTATTGCTGTACTTTATGCAAATAATCAGGCCAAGTATAGGTCTAAAGTTCATTGTGAAAACAACTCAGTCCTATCATTATTTGCTTCTGACAAAAATGAGGACTGGAGAGAGAAAAATTATGCTTCAAAACTTATCATGCACTTATTAAATTCTAGATACATTAGTTGTTTTTAAGTTTTTGACATACATTTTAGACTAACCCTGATTATTCCTGTGAACCAACCAGTGATCTCTGACTATAGCTCAAAAGAAACAAAAGGTATGGATAATGTAAAAATCTGGATCATTATTCTAACTGAGCAACTATCCTACAAATCCTGCCAGGTAATAGTAAATAAGGTGCCATAACCTGGAGGTTTCTTTGCATGGGAAAATAAGACCAAGGGAGCTAACCAAAGCCAAGCCCCATGAGCCCAAATCTTAGCAGGCATAACTATCACCACCAGTTATCTGGGTGTCCCAACAGCCTCAGGATTTTTAAGCTTACCCCCTTAAGTCCTTACCCCCTTGTTTCATTTTGATACATATCTTCTAATAACCTGGTTTGTCTCTTCTTGCCTTCAGGCCACCAAACTACAAATGGTCATGAAACCAGAGTCTCAGACAATGACTCCCTTTTACTGTGGACCCTTAGATAGTCCTCTGAGGGAGATCTGACTACCATGTTCCCAAAACAGCACCCTGTCAGCAGGAAGCAGTCAAGATCGGTTTTTATCTCTATTCTAACAACAGTTAGATATACCTCCTCAGAGGGGGAAAATGATAGCAACAGGAGGCAGACAAACACCTAGGCAGATAGGGTTGGGTCCCCAGGGAAACCCCACTTTCAAGCCAAACACAATCCCAAGTAAATCCTTGCACCAGATTGAGAAACTGCCTTCCTGTTTGCTGCACTTTCCTCTGATTGATCCCCACACTTCACCTATTTCACATCTATCTACCCTTCTCTGTTTTTTTTTACACTGTTATGACTCCCTTTGAATGGTGCCTTTAACCTTTTTGCATACTCAACCAATCAGCATGCCTATTCTGAACCCATGAAATGCCCCAGACTCAGCCACACTGAGAGAGAAACCACCCAACTGCAGGGGTGGGGGACCAGCCTCTGCATCCCCTGTCCACTGAGAGGTGTTCCAGTGCTCAATAAAATTCTTCTTCATCCATCCGCACCCTTCAGTTGTCAGCACATCTTCATTCTTCTTGGATGCAGAACAAGAGCTCAGGAACTACTGAATGCAAGTACAAGCTATAGCACAGGCCATCTGAGTGGACAAGGCACCTCCAGCAGCAGGCCCAGGGCCAAGTGAGGCCCAGGCAGGGGGGATGTGTCACCAGCCATGGAGGTCCTTGGTTGGCAAAGTAGCCACAAAAAATCCTGCATCATTTCCATGCATTTAAATTACCTGGTCCTTGAAGGCATTTAAGTTTGAAATTCCTGAGTGAAAGAATAAGAATGAGCATTATATTTATAAAAATAAAGATTTGAATTCTAAGTTCACATATTAGCTGTGTCCTAATTGGCAAAGGGTTAAATTCTTTATGCCTCAGTTTCTGCAGGGCAAACTACAGTATTTCACAGGATTTCTACACAGACACAATGAGAAAATGTTTACAAAGCACCTGGAGCAGAAGACATACTAAAAAGTCACTATTCATACATCATCTTAACTTGGATTCCCCATAAAGCAGAGCCCAAGGCAAAGCTGTATAATATATTTGGGAAGTAATTCCAGAGAGCATGAGGAAGATAGGTGTGGGGAATAAGAAAGGAGAGAGAAAGCAAATACAAGAATGTGATGATGCTGAGCTGTCCGTCATTACAGGCAACTGGTACTCAATTCTCTGGGATCTCCTATGAACATTTCTAAAATGCACTTCAGAATACTCCACTTGGTGTACAAAGGAGGAAAGCATTTAGCCATGGGTTCCTGTCCCTCATTATTCATTGGTGATCATATCGACAATGACTCAGCCACACTTCCATGTTGCACACACATGAATGCTGAGAAGATGTTCTTTTCCTTGATATCAAAGAATATACAGAGAAGGAAGCAAGAGGTAGGTATGTAGTATGGCCCTAAAGCAAGACACTGTCAGGTTGCACCAACATGTAACCAGACAAAGCCTGCTAGAGCTGGTTACCACAATAGTGTCTGGAGTAAGACACAGGGCTGAGAATATGGCACACAAAATTATAATAATAATGATGCATAATTTGCCATATGGTTCCCCAGCTTGTTGGATATTTCTTCATAAGAGCTTGGATGTAGATCATGGCAAAAAGTACCATAATATAAAAGAAAAAAAAACTCAGATCCAGAATACATATTCTACATCTATTAATTTTTTGCTACCTAAAATGTGCAATTTTTTAATATCACTTCATTTGTTTCATTATTTTAATATCTTATTCTTAATTTTTGGAGATACAGTGAGTGTATGTATTTATGGAGTAGATGAGATATTTTGATACAGGCATGCAATGTGTAATAATCACATTATGGAAAACAGGGCATTCATCCCCTCAAGCATTTTATTATTCTCATGCTGCTATGAAGAAATACCTGAGACTGAGTAATTTATAAAGAAAAGAGGTTTTATTGACTCACTGTTCTGCAGGGCTGAGGAGGCCTCAGGAAAATTACAACAATGGCAGAAGGGGAAGCAAACACGTCTTTCTTCACAGGGCAGCAGGAAAGAGAAGAATGAGTGCCCAATGAAGGGGGAAGCCCCTTATAAAACCATCAGATCTCATGAAAACCAATTAACTGTCATGAGAAAAGGATTGGAAAACCACCTCCATGACTTAATTATCTCCACCTGGTCCCTCCCGCAACACGTGGGGATTATGGAAACTACAATTCAAGATGAGATTTGGGTGGGGACATGGCCAAACCATATCAAGCATTTATCCTTTATTACAAATAATATAATTTATCTATATAGTTATTTTTAAATGTACAATTAAATTAGTATTGACTATAGTCACCTTGTTGTGTTATCAAATAATAGGTTTTATTCATTCTAACTTTTTTTTGTATTCATTAACCATCTCCACCTCCCATCACCCCAGTACCCTTTCCAGTCTCTGGTAACCAACGTTCTATCCTTATCTCTATGAGTTCAATTGTTTTGATTTTTAGACCCTACAAATATGTGACAACATGTGATGCTTGTCTTTCTCTACTTGACTTATTTCATTTAACATAACGACCTCCAGTTCCATCCATGTTGTTGCAAATGACAGGATCTCATTCTTTTTATGGCTGAATAGCACTCCATTGTGTTAATATACCACATTTTCTTTATCCATTCATCTATTGCTGGACACTTGTTTCCAAATGCTGGCTGTTGTTAACAGTGCTGCAACAAACATGGGAATGCAGATATCTCTTTGACATGCTGATTTATTTTGGGTATATACTGAGCGGTGATATTGCTGGATTGTATGGTAGTTCTATTTTTAGTTTTTTGAGGAATCTCTAAACTGCTGTCTATGGTGGTTGTACATACATTTCTACCAACAGTGTACAAGGGTTCCCTTTTCTCCACATCCTTGGGAGCATATGTTGTTGCTTGGCTTTTGGATAAAAGTAATTTTTACTGGGGTGAGATGATATCTCACTGTAGTTTTGATTTGCATTTCTCTGATGACCAATGATGTTCACCACCTTTTCTTTTTTTTTTTTTTGAGACAAGGTTTTGCTCTGTTGCCCAGGTTGGAGTGCAATGGCACAATCTCAGTTCACTGCAACTGCCTCCCAGGTTCAAGCAATCCTCTTGCCTCAGCCTCCTGAGTAGCTGGGACTACAGACATGTGCCACCATGCCCAACTAATTTTTTGTATTTTTAGTAGAGACAGAGTTTTACCATTTTGCCTAGGCTGGTCTCCAACTCCTGAGCTCAAGTGATCCACCCATTTCAGCCTACCTAAGTGCTGGGATTATAGGTGTGAGCCACTGTGCCCGGACTATTGACCACGTTTTCATATGTCCATTTGCCATTTCTATATCTTCTTTTGATAAATATCTACTTAAATCTTTTGCTCATTTTTAAATCAGATTCTATTTTTTCCTGTTTGAGTTCCTTATATATTCTAGTTATTAATCCTGTCAGATGGGTAGTTTGCAAATATCTTCTCCCATTCTGTGGGTCATCTCCTCACTTTGTCAATTGTATCCTTTGCCGTGCGGAAACTTTTTATCTTGATGTGATTCCATTTCCCCACTTTTGCTTTGGCGGCCTGTACTTGTGGGGTGTTACTCAAAAAATTTTTGCCCAAACTCATGTCCTTGAGAGTTTCTCCAGGTTTTCTTGTAGTAGTTTCATAGTTTGAGGTCTTAGATTTAAGTCTTCAATCCATTTTTATTTGATTTTTGTCTACGGCAAGCAATAGGGATCTAGTTTCATTCTTCTGCGTATGGATATCCAGTTTTTCATTTATTTATCCAGCACCATTTATTGAAGGTATTGTCTCTTCCTCAGTGTATTTTCTTGGCACCCTTTTCAAAAATGAGTTCACTCCAGGTATGTGGATTTGTTTCTGGGTTCTCTTTTCTGTTCCATTGGTTTATGTGTCTGTTTTTATGCCAGTACCTTGCTGTTTCAGCTACTAACCCTCTGCAGTATGATTTGAAGTCAGGTAATGTGCTTCCTTCAGTTTTGTTCTTTTTGTTCAGGGTAGCTTTAACTATTCTGAGTACTTTGTGATTCCATATAAACTTTAGAATTTTTTTTCTATTTTTGTGAAGAATGTCGTTGGGGATTACAATGAACCTGTAGACTGCTTCAGGTAATGTATTAATCAGGGTTCTCTAGAGGGACACAAATAATGGAATGAATATATATATACATATGAGTTCATCAAGTATTAACTCACACGATCACAAGGTGCCACAACAGGCCATCTGCCTATTGGCTGAGAAGCAAGGAGAATCAGTCCAAGTTCCAAAACTGAAGAACTTGGAGTCCGACATTGGAGGGCAGGAAGCATCCAGCATGGGAGAAATATGTAGGCTGGGAGGTTAGGCCAGTCTCTCTTTTCACATTTTTCTGCCTGCTTATATTCTGGCCACACTGGCAGCTGATTAGATTGTGCCCACCCAGATTAAGTGTAGGTCTGCATTTCCTAGCCCACTGCCTCAAACATTAATCTCCTTTGACAAACACACTTATAAGCAAATCCAGGATCAATACTTTGTATCCTTCAATCCAATCAAGTTGACACTCAGTATTAACCATCACAGGTATTATGGACATTTAAACAATATTAATTCTTCACATCCATGAACATGAGATACCTTTCCATTTTGGGGGATCCTCTTCAATTTCTTTCATCAGTATGTTATAGTTTTCATTATAGAGATCTTTCACTTCTTTGATTAATTCCTATATATTTACTTGTATTTGTGACTACTGTAAATTGCATTACTTTTTAAAATTTTTTTCAGATTGCACACTGTTGGCATATAGAAATGCTACTGATTTTTGTATGTTTGTTTTGTATCTTGCAACTGTACTAAATTTGTTTTTCAGTTCTAATAGTTTTTTGTGGGTTCTTCATTTTAGGTTTCTCCAAATGTAAGGTTTTATCATCTGCAACCAATAATAATTTGACTTCTTATTTTCCAATTTGGATGCCCTTTATTTCCTTCTCTTTTCTGCTCTAGATAGGACTTACAGAACAATGTGGAATAACGGTTGTGAAAGTCAGCATCCTTGTCTTCCAGATCTAAGAGAAAAGAGTCAGTTTTTCCCCCATTTGAAATGATATTAGCTGTGGGTGTGTCACATATGGCTTTTATTATGTTGAAGTATGTTCCTCCTATATCCAGATTTTTTAGTGAACTTCAATTTTTAGAGCAATTCAATTGCTGCTGAAAGAGCATTTTATCAATTTTGGCATCCCTTTATGATAGGGGATGTTAAAATTGATAAAATGCTCTTTCAGCAGCAATTGAAATGATCACATGGTTTTTGTCCCTCATTCTGTGATGTAATATGATGTATCACATTGATTGATTTGTGATGTTGAACCATCCTTACATCCTTGTGATAAATACTACATGGTCATGATGAATGATCTTTTTAATGTACTGTTCAATTTGGTTTGCTAGTATTTTGTTGAGAATTTTTGCATCAATAGTCACCAGAGATATTGGTCTGTAGTTTTATCTTTTGATGTGTCTTTGTCCAATTGTAGTATCAGTATAATACTGGATTCATAGATTAAATCTGAAACTACCCTCTCCTCCTCTAATTTTCAGAACAGTTTGAATGGGATGGGTATTAATTGTTCTTTAAATGTTCTGTAGAATTCAGCAGTGATATCAACAGGTCCTAGGCTTTTCTTTACCAAAAGACTTTTACTCCTTTGATATAGTCTGTCGTTATTGGTCTGTTCAGGTTTTGAATTTCCTCACAGTTCAACCTGGGTAAGTTAGATGTGTTTAGGAAATTATTCATTTTTTTCTAGATTTCCAAATTTATTGGCATAGAGTCATTCATAGTAACCACCACATTCATAGTAACCACAAATCCTTTGGATTTCTGTAGAATTCATTTTAATGTTTCCTTTTTCATCTCTGATTTTATTTCTTTGGGTCTCCTCTCTTTTTTTCTTAGTTCGTCTGGCTAAAAGTTGGTAAATTCTATCCACCTTTTTTAAAAAAACAAATTTTAGTTTCATCGTTTTTTAATTTTCTTCATTTCAAATTCATTAATTTATGGTCTGACCCTATTATTTCTTTCTTGTAATTTTGGTTTCTGTTTGCTCTTGCTTTCCTATTTCTTTAAGATGAATCTTTAGGTTATTTGAAGGTTTTCTTCTATTTTGATGTAGGCACTTATAGCTATAAATTTCTCTCTTAGTACCACTTTCACTGTATCCCATAGGTTTTGATATATTGTGTTTCCATTGTCACTTGTTTCAAGAAGTTTTTCAATTTCCTTCTTAACTTCTTCATTGACCCACTCCTCATTCAGGAGTATATTGTTTAATTTCCATTTGTTTTTACATTTTCCAAAATTCCTCATTACTGATTTCCAGTTTTATTCAATTGTAGTCAAAGAAGGTATTTGATATTATTTCAATTTTTTAAATGTTTTAAGACTTGTTTTGTGACCAAACATATGGTCTACCCTCGAAAAGGATTCATTTTCCGAGGAGAAGAAAATATATTCTGTAGCCATTGGATGAAATGTTCTGTAAATAGCTACTTGGTTCATTTGATCTATAGTGCAGATTAAGTTTAACGTTTCTTTATTGGTTTTCTGTCTGGGAGATCTGTTCAATACTGAAGTTTGAGGTGCTGAAGTCTCTAGCTATTATTGTATTGGGAAATATATCTCTCCTTAGCTCTAATTATATTTGCTTTATATATTTGAGGGCTCCAGTGTTGGGTGTCTATATATTTTTCATCATTATATCTCTTGCTGAATTGACCCCTTTATCATTATATAATGACCATCTTTGTCTCTTCTTACAGTTTTCGCCTTGAATTCTATTTTGTCTGATATAAATATAACTACTCCTGCTCTTTTCTTGTTTTTCATTGACATGAAATATCTTCTCTCTCTTTAATTTTAATCTATGTATTTTTATAGGTGAAGTGTGTTTCTTGCAGGCAACAGGTAATTGTGTCTTGTTTTTTCATTCAGCTGCTCCGTGTTTTTTGACTGTAGAGTTTAATTCTCTACATTCAGTGTTATTATTGATAAATAGGGACTTACTCCTATCTTTTGTTTTCTGATTGTTTTGCAGCCTTCTCTTTCTTCTTTCCTTCCTTCCTGTCTTCCTTCATCCCTTCCTTCCTGTATTCCTTTTAGAAAAGGTGATTTTCTCTGGTGTTATGCTTTAATTTCTTGCCTTTTATTTTTGTGTAACTTTTGTATGTTTTTTGATTTGACATTACCATGAGTCTTGCAAATACCATCTTATAACCCACTATTATAAACTGATGAAAACTTAACACTGATTGCATAAACATGAACAAACACACAAAAAGAAACTAATAAAAAACTCTACACTTTAACTTCATCCCCCACTTTTTAACTTTTGGTTGTTTCTTTTTCTGTCTTCTTATCTTATCTATGTCTTATCTGTTTTTTGAAAAGCTGTTGTGGTCTTTATTTTTCATTGGTTTATCACATACTCATTCTATTTAAAAGTAGTTTACACACTACAATTACAGTGTTATAATATTCTATATTTTTCTGTGTGTTTACTATTACCAAGGAGTTTTAAACCCTCAGATAATTTATTCTTGCTCATTAACATCCTTTTCTTTCAACCTGAAGAACTCCCTTTAGTATTCCGTGTAAGACAGGTTGAGAAACAAAATGCCTCACCTTTTGTTTTTCTGAAAAGATATTTATTTTTCCTTCCTGCTTAAAGATATTTTCACCAGATATACTATACTCTGGTAAAAGATTTTTTCCCTTTAGCATTTTAAATATGTGATATGATTCTCTCCTGGCCTGTAAGGTTTCCACTGAAAAGTCTGCCGCCAGATGTACTGAAGCTCCACTGTATGTTGTTTCTTTTTTCTTGCTGTTTTTAGGATCCTTTCTTTATCCATGTCCTTTGGGAGTTTATTAAATACCTTAAGGTAGTCTTCTTTAGGTTAAATCTGGTTGACGTTCTATAACCTACTTTTATCTGAATGCTGATCTCTCTCTCTCTCTAGGTTTTAAAAGTTTTCTGATATTATCCCTTTGAATATACCTTATCCCATCTCTCTCGCTACCTCCTTTTTAAGGCCAATAAATCTCACATTTGCCTTTTGAGGCTATTTTCTAGATCTCGTAGGTGTACTTCTTTCTTTTTTTTCTTTTGCCTCTGCTATGTATTTTCAAATAGCCTGTTTTCAAGCCCATTAATTCTTCTGCTTGATCAATTCTGCTATTAAGAGACTCATGCATTCTTCAGCATGTCAATTGCATTTTTCGGCTCTAGAATTTCTGCTTTTTCTTAATTATTTCAATCTCCTTATTAAATTTATCTAATAGAATTTTGAATTCCTTCTCTTCGTTATATTGAATTTCTTTCCTTTTTTTTTTCTTTTTTTTTTTTTTTGACACAGAGTCTTGCTCTGTCACCCAGGCTGGAGTGCAGTGGTGCATTCTCACTGCAACCTCTGCCTCCCGGGTTCAAGCAATTCTCCTGCCTCAGCCTCCCGAGTAGCTGAGACTACAGGCACCCACCACCACACTCGGCTAATTTTTGTATTTTTAGTAGAGACAGGGTTTCACCATATTGGCCAGGCTGGTCTCGAACTCCTGACATTGTTATCTGCCCGCCTCGGCCTTCCAAAGTGCTGGGATTACAGGCATGAGCCACCGCACCCGGCCATTATCTTGAATTTGAGTTTTTTCAATGCAGCTATTTTGAATTCTGTCTGAGGTAACATATCTCTCTTTCCCTGGGACTGGTCTCTGGTACCTGAAGTTGGTGGAAGGGTGGCACAAGCACTCCCTTAGCTGTGCCAGCTGGTATCTTCCTAGATCACATGCTACCCTAGTCCACTGGCCCTAAGTCCAGTCCTAGGAGTTTCCTAGGAATTGCAGTTCTTGTGTCCTAGATTGCCTTTCCAGTTTACCTAGGACCCCAGAGCACTTTGGCTCACAGTGGCAAGGTTTGCGAAACATTCTAACTGCGGGAATGAACAATTCTCTTCTGGCTAGGACTGGTCCAAATGCTCCTTCTGTGCAAGGGCACTGGCTGAGCCCAGCATGGCTTTGCTCTCTGCTGTGACAGGGCAGCACTGAGTTCAATGCAAAGTCTCCCAGTCATTGTCCTCTCCTTCCCCCAAATGAACAGATTCTCTCTCTGTACTGCATGGTTCCTGCCAGGGAATAGGGGAGAGGTGGTGTCAGCAATTCATGACTGTCTCTTCTACCCTATTCATTGCCTCTTTCAGTGATATAAAGTTAAAACCAGGTACTGTGATAGCTCACCTAACTTTTGGTTCTTGTGACAGTGCTTCTCTCTGTGTAGACAGTTGTGAAAATTTGATGTTCTTGCAGGGGTACAAATGGTGTAGGCTTCTATTCTGCCATCTTGCTCCATCTGCCTCCTGCTATGATTTGACTATGCCTAATTTCTTTTGAGCTCCAGCTTTCCAACATTTATTATGTTTATTCTGAGTAATATTTGATGAGGACCCATGTTCCTATCTCTTTGTAAACACAATCAATAAATCCACTTTTATTATCTTTCTCTATCCTTCATAGAATAGCAGAGTTTAAGAGCTAATTCAACCAAACCTAGAACACAGCTCAGCCCCAAAATAGAAATATTCATCTTGCCTTCCGGTCTCATATTCTTCCTCTGTCTTAATCTACTTCCCTCCCAACTTTCTATCCCTGCAAAGTAGTTCATTTTCATATATTGACCTATTAATCCAATCCCTGGAAAATTTGGTTTGAGCAAGAAATGATAGCTTCCCAAGAAACAATTCAGTACCTTACAGTTAGTTCTTTAAACATAAAAATTACAATCTTATATGACCAGGGCACAAAGTAACAATTTGCAGACTTCTTTTCCATACTCATCAGCTCACTCTGAATGTAAGAAAGTATTAAATTATGCCTGGATTAAAGCTAAAAGGAGATCCTATGAAGGAATAAAATATGGACCAAAGTGTTCACATTTGGCTTCTGTCTCTTGAGAATGTCCACTCCTGCTGAGAGGATACAGGCAGTCCAAAGCCAGGCTAAGAAGATTTATTGGATAATATTCTAAACCTTTGCTAGAAAATGACATTACCATATGTCTTCCTTCTTCTCCTGTATTCCCTAAATATATCAAAGCTTCAATATAAATAAAAAGAAAAGAGGTAGGGAGGAAGGAAATGTCTCTGAACCTTTCTGGGGAACAGGCCCATCAACAGTCTTGACAAAGTAAACCAGTGATTTCTCTTAATAAACTGACACCCAACCCTTCTAGAAACCATGAGAAGCAAGAAGGAAAGTCACGTTCAAAGGCTAATTTTTTGTTCAAAGGCTAATGATTCTTGTACCTGCATAAAATATTTTTAAGATTATAGTAGTTCTGTGAGAAAGTATCTTAATCCCAACTCTTTGAGACAGAACATTTTTAGTCACCTCGATAATACCTGGTACTACATAAGTCTAAACACGCTACCTCTCATTTTTCACATTTGAGAAGTGCTGGACTTTCAGTAAAATTTCTGGCCTGGCTGAAAATTCTACCTTAGAATCAGCAGTTGCTTACTAAATGTTTGATTTGTCCCTAAGACCTCTTGAGAACTCTGGACTCAGGTTTGATGCTTAATCTCTTTGGCTCAAATATGCACTGAAAGTGAAACATCCTGGCCCGGCGCGATGGCTCACACCTGTAATCCTACGACTTTGGGAGGCTGAGGCGGGCAGATTGCCAGGTCAGGAGATCCAGACCATCTTGGCTAACACGGTGAAACCCTGTCTCTACTAAAAAAAATGTAAAAAATTAGCCAGGCATGGTGGCGGGCACCTGTAGTCCCAGCTACTTGAGGCTGAGGCAGGAGAATGGCATGAACCCAGGAGGCAGAGGTTGCAGTGAGCCGAGATCCCACCACTGCACTCCAGCCTGGGCAACAGAGCAAGACTCCGTCTCAAAAAAAAAAAAAAAAAGAAAGTGAAACATCCTTAAAATCAACCTCTGCTGGGAAATACAATGCATCTTTGTTGCAATCACACAAAATAATATACTCTACACTTATTTTTTTTAGTTCTTGCCTTCCTATAACACTTTTTTAAAAAGACCTCCTTTCTCAGACATATACGGTTTCTACTCATTTATTCTAGTCCCCAGTATAGATTATGGTTTAGTTAAAGATACGATCACCTCTGAAAATGCAACACTCTCCTTCTATTTCAACTTTACCCTTTCCAGTTTAGCAACATAGAAAAGTGATAGCTGAATCGCCTTGCGATACAGGAAGAAATTATCCAAAATCCAGAAATAGGTTCTGATGGGCTTCCAGAACATGTTAGCATAGTTCATCTATCTTTATCATTAAATATTTAACTTTAGCTGTTCAGATCTGACTATTAGGTTTGCTAACTTGTTTCTTACAACAGTTTCTATTCTTTTTACTACAACTACTGAATTTTCTCTTTAGTTGTCTCTAAAAATAAAGCTGACATTTAAAAAATTCAGTTCAAAAGTAGCAATCATATGCTGCCATGGAAATTCAGGTGTGCAAGTCCACGTGCCCCTCAAACTTTTTCAAATACATCTTGAAGAACAAAGGAGAGGATTATTTAGAATTTGCTTTAAAAGATGACTTGTAATTACAAGAATTACTTTTTATAAAAGCATGTCGAAGATAATGCAGTATGACAACTCTACAGCCATTCCCCATCACCACTACTGCTTTCTTTTCTCCGTATGATCAGGAAAGGTGACTCATACTCCAGCTGCAAGAACTAAAAGATGATCAATCTAAGCTAATCATGTTGATTCAATCTCCTTTACTAACGAGTGGTTTAGACATGAGCAGGTGACTCTACCTCAGTCAATGAGACAAAATAAAGTCCCTGGAAAAGTTTACCTTTTTTAAAAAAAGAAATACAATTCAAACACTCTCTTCTTTCCACCTATCAATTCGTTCAAGTAGGGCTATGATGCTTGGAGTTGCTGCAGCCATCTAGAGCATATGACTTAACAATCCTGACAACCTTGAGTTTCTGAATTTTCTAACCCTGAAAGAGTATTCCTGTGGATTCACTACGAGAAATAATAAATATCCTTCATTGTAAAAGCTCATTTCATTAAAAAAAATTCTGTTGCATGCAGCTGAAACCAATTATAGAGACACATAGCTCCATAGAGAGAATTAAAACAATTTTTTAGCATCTACTATAAGACATTGTTTTCGATTCTTTGTGTACTTCAATTAATTTTAAACCAAAAACTGTAAGTTAGGTAGGTGTTATTATCATTCTCATTTTGCAGATATGAAAACTCAGAATGAAAATGGTTAAGGCAATAGCAAAATGTTATATTGCTTCTAAAGGCAACATTAAAACTCAAAAACTGTCCTTTGCCAAAAATGGTCCTCTTTGCAGGCACACCTTGATGTCCTACTCTTTAAAAAGCTCATTTTTAAAAAAAGATATTTTAACAAATTGAAGTAAACTCTATTGGGCACCCAACATGGGGACCAAGGGTCTACAGTCAGCATGTTTCCCTTCCCTTAATTATCCTGGGTGCTGTTATTGCTCTCTAAGTCTTTGCATTCTTTCTATTTTAGATTTCCTTTGACTTTATGTTATAGCAAATAAAGCTGGAATTCTTTCTCTTGCTCATTACACTGTAGACATAGGAGACCCTGAGCAGAACCCCTAAAACAAATGGGAGTTTAAAATGCTGATGGGACAGAATATGTCAAGGTCTCATGAGATGACCCAGTGCTTTGTTCATAACTCATCCACATTAGGGGTGGGAGGGTCCCCATTTTCAGGCTCATTTCTGGCACTTTGATACAGTTTTTCTCTTTGCACTGTCATCTAGGTCACATTGCCTACTTTCATGGTGCCAGTGGGCATCAAGTTTAACAAAGTCTTTTAGTGGCTGCTCTCTCAACATTTCCCTGGTGATCCAGGAGAGACTACACATCTACAGATACTGATGTAGGTGAAAATATTGCTAGGGGTGATACTACTTTTAAGTCTAACTCTGACAATGAATGTAATTTAAATAGATAAAAAGTGTGTGAATGTAATATAGACAGACATAGGCATAGACATAGATACAGATAAATAGATATAAATATATTTTGTCAGGGTTCAAAACCCAGCTTACAGCTTCCAGGTCAGATTATATGTACTACCTAACCTTCCAAACCTGTAAAATGGAAACTATAATAACTATGACATTAAGAGGGCTTAAAATAGAGATACTTGGAGTTTAACCATAGGAGCACAGACGTCCCTTAGCTAACAAAACCTGACCTACAAGTTTAGTCTGCACTATGTGTGACATCCTATATTCCCTTCTATCTCATGATGTTTTATAGATTTCTGAGCTTAGAATATGACTTGTGGCTCTGGTTCAAGTATTTGCTCTGTAGAATCAATGTGATTTTAGCATTAGCTTTATATTTGCTGTATTGATACTGTAGATATTAGTGCTCTAATATCCCTGAATCCATAATATAAGTAGCACTTTGATAAAGACAGGAATGATTTCATGCACTGATTGGCTAAAGCAAATATGCTAATATCTCAAGAACTGGAAAATAAGATCCTAAATGAAACCCTTAAAATAATAATTAAACAATTAACCCTTTTTATTCACTTACTTATGGTTCCCACTGTTTGTTATGAGATATGGGACAATAAGATGATTGGAAAAAGCTAAATTAGGAGGGTATATATAAAGAAAGATTTTTATGCCTGCCTGCCTGCCTTCCTTCCTTCCTTTCTCTTTCTTTCTTTCTTTCTTTCCTTCCCCTCTGTGGCCCAGGCTGCAATCTACTCGGCTCGCTGCTGCCCGCGCCGCGGACTTCCTGGGACTGCTGGCGCGCGCCACCGCTGCCTGCCTTTTCTCCTTTGGCTGCAGGCACGCGTTCGCCATGTTGGCCACGCTGGTCGCCAGCTCCTGATGCCGAGTGCTCTGCCAGACTCAGCCTCCCGAGGTACTGGGACTGCAGACAGAGTCTCGCTCACCCGGTGCTCGGTGTTTCCCGGGCTGGAGTGTGGTGGCGTGGTCTGGCCTCGCGGCAGCCTCTGCCTCCCAGCCGCCGCCCTTGGCCTACCAGGGTGCTGGGAGTGCAGCCCTTGCCCGGCCGCCGCCCCGTCTGGGAAGTGAGGAGCGCCTCTGCCCGGCCACCCATCGTCTGGGAAGTGAGGAGCGCCTCTGCCCAGCCACCCATCATCTGGGAAGTGAGGAGCGCCTCTGCCCGGCCACCCATTGTCTGGGAAGTGAGGAGCACCTCTGCCCGGCCACCCCGTCTGGGAAGGGGGGAGCACCTCTGCCCGGCCGCCCCGTCTGGGAAGTGAGGAGCGCCTCTGCCCGGCCACCCACCATCTGGGAAGTGAGGAGCGCCTCTGCCCGACCACCCACCGTTTGGGAAGTGAGGAGCGCCTCTGCCTGACCACCCATCGTCTGGGAAGTGAGGAGCGCCTCTGTCCGGCCACCCCGTCTGGGAAGTGAGGAGCGCCTCTGCCCGGCCACCCACCATCTGGGAAGTGAGGAGCGCCTCTGCCCGACCACCCACCGTTTGGGAAGTGAGGAGCGCCTCTGCCTGACCACCCATCGTCTGGGAAGTGAGGAGCGCCTCTGT